>NC_083409.1:66383874-66686912 GCF_020745735.1 Hemiscyllium ocellatum | reverse complement strand
CCTGCATGTGTACGCATGCAGGAGAGGCAGAGTGAATGTGTGCATTTGAATGTGTGTATGTGGATGTGAGGAAATGTGAAAGAGTGTGTCTATGTGTGTTTGTAAACTTGGTAAAGTATGTGTGTAAGCATGGTGGGGTTTAAGTCTGTGAGAGGTTGTGTGCATGGGTGTGAGTGCAGGGGGTGCATGTGTGTGCATATGAGAGAGAACGCTTGTGTATGAGAGAGGGTCTCTATGGGTGTGTGAGTATGTAGAATTGTATATATGTGTGTGTGCGCGTGCTTGCATGCGCGTGTGCATGTGCGATTGTGTACATGTGTGAGAGAGTGTATAGTGTAGTGGGGTCACCTGTCATGTGACATAAACCTCAGGCCCCAAATGAGGCCATCCCCTATCAGCATCTGCTCGCCCACTTTGCGTTGTTGCTTGTCCTGTAGTCCGCCTTGGAGGATGGTCACCCAAAGGTCCGATGCCAAATGTCCCAGACTGCTGAAATGTTCCCCGATTGGGAGGGAACACTCCTGCGCTGATTTCTGTGCGGTGTCAATTCATCCGTTACCACGGCCTCTGCTTGGTCTCACCAATGTACCATGCCTCAGGGCATCCATGCCCTCAGCATATGAGATAGACAACATTGGCTGTGTCACGTGAGTACATGCCGCATATGTGGTGCGTGGTGTCCCCCTGTGTAATGGTGGAAACCGTGTTGACACTCTGACACGTCTTGCAGCGTCTACCGTGACAAGATTGTGCGGTGTCGTTATCCTTAAGGCTGGGCAGCTTGCTGTGAACAATGACCTGTTTGAGGTTTAGTGGTTGTTTGAAGGCAACAAGTAGAAGTATAGGCAAGGTCTGGGGGAGTGCTCATCCTCATCGATCATACCAGAAATCAAACACTAGACACTATGTTTCCTCAAGAAAATTTCAGAAATAAAACTGTATAGTTTTATGTATCGCGTGGAAGTCAACTAGCTATTTTCCTTCGTCAAAGTATCAATCCCAGATCATTAGAAATGAAACAAAAATGTTGAAACATTGAATGAATTCTCCTCTCAACAGCAGAAATTTAATGGATTTGTCAACAATTTCTAAACTGACTTAGTAAATAGGACTTATTAATTAAATAAAACCTTGTTTGAGTTAGCCTTAATTATTCCAAATGTTCTATTTGATGTTTGACTGAAGGAAACAGTTATTGAGAAAAAATAATTACACTTTGGCTGTACGTGGCAAATCAGGAAAATTGGTCTAAGAGAGTTGAAGGGATCAAAAAGCAGCAAGAAATCAGAAACTCCATTCAACTCATGGTGAGGGAACATCAAGTTGACTTACTTGCAGCATTGATTCTTGTCCAGTGAGCTGTCGAGTGGAAAGAATGAATAAAATAAAAATTGAGAATAACTTTTCAAATAGTTTGCAAATAATATTGAATTGCAAATGTTTATAAAACTTTGCACTGTTTTGAGAAATACTAACCTTGGCCACTCAAATCTCAAGAGATCTTACTCTTGTATATTAAGAACAATGGAACCATATTGGTTGTTCACCTGCTTCTGCCAGGTTTCCTGTCTTCAGAACTTAAATTTGCTACTCCATGCTGCCAAGTGCAATATGGTTGCATGTAAAAGAACACAAAAAAACAGTGCTTTGAATTCATTTAACATTGTGCGAGCTGCAGGCTAATCAGATTGGCTCGCAGCTCTTGAGGGCGGGATTTCCTTCCACTGAAGGACAGAGGCGTCAGCTTGCTTAGGCTATCAGCCAATGTGTTATCACTGCAGGATGACCATGGTAAAGTCAATCGGAGTTTTCTTCCATGGGAACAAGCAATACTTTTCTCCCTCTATAAAATTCAGCTCAAAAACACAAACTATGAACCTTGAGATCTCACAAGTTTTAAATATTCTTTGAATCAGTCCTGTCACCTTTAAAATCGATAAACATAAACTATCAAGTCACTCTGTCACTTCAGACCCATTAGAGATGGAGCAATAAGCTTAAATTTCTCTATACTTTCTGTCAATATGCTTTACCTCACACTTTTTAGTATTACATGCAGATCAGTCATTTGGCTGTAGATTTTGTGAACCTATTCCATGTCTTGCTGCAGTCAACGGGTGTCATTCTCACTAATTGCGATGCTTCGGTATCATTAGCAAATTTTAAAATTTTACTTAATATCTGATATGCAAGTCATTTACCCATATCAAAGACAGCAGTGGTCCAAGCACTAACCCTAAGGAACACTACTCCCTAGTCTGGAAACCACCATTTATCATGATTGACTGATTTCTGCCTTAAGGACATTTTTTATTACACCAAATTGATATTCACCCTCCCATTCTATGAATTTTGGTAAACAGACTTTTTATGAGGTAGGTTTCAAATATTTTCTTAATATCCATATGGACAACATCCTCTACATTCCCTTTGTTAGTGATTTTTGTTATTACATCAAAAATTAATCAAATTGGTTAACATGATATGCCCTTTATAAACCTGTGCTCGCTCATCGTAATTAACTCAATTATTTCTAAAATCCTACCCACTGCTGATGTGAAATGGATAGGTTCGTTGTTGCTTGTAATGTTTGTAGTCCATTTCTTAACCAAGGTGTCATTTTTATCACTTTAGTCCTCTAGATAACCTGGCTTGAGATTGGAAAATCTCAACCCGAGATAAAAGCTCTCCATACCAATTACCTTATTCACTCGCAGAAAAGTCAATGATAGAAATATGAAGTCTATGCTTTTGTGGGTGAACTTTAACAGGGCTTATTAATGTAACTATTTACAAGACATGTTAAGAGGATATATTACTTAATTTTGACAGCCTTGGGCACCAGTGCCATGTGATTGGATGATATAAAGTGTATACTTAACCCTTCACTCTACACCAGTATTTCCAGTACACCCTATACATTAATTTGTGCACCATCTATTGCCTCCACCATCTTGGCTTGTCGTCATATGTTCTATATTTGTCAATATTCCTTTCCTAATATTCTTATAGATGAATGTACAAATTAGAAGCAGTAGGCCCTTAGCCTGCTCTGCTATTCAGTGAGATCATGTCTGATTATGGCCTCACCTCCCCATGATTCTTGACTAATAAGAAAGTCAAAGGTTATCTACCTCAGCTTTAAATTTATTCAATGCCATTGCCTTCATTATTTTCTGATGAAGAAAGTTCAAAGCTCATAATCAAATAAGAGAAAAATATAAGAGACCCCTATTTTTAAATTATATCCCCTAAGGGAACCTTTCTTTCAGCATCCACCCTATCCATCTCCCTCAAATTCTAATATGATCACTTCTCATTCTGACTAACTCCAATGGATACAGGCCCAACTTGTCCAACCATTCCTCAGAAGATAAACTCCCCACCAGCCACTCAATTACAATCAGATTAACTTTCTACTAAATGTATTTACATTCTTTCTTAAATATAATGATCTGACCTTACCAATGCCCTTTAAAACTGTAACAAATCACCTCTATTTTTTATATTCTGCTTCCTTTACAATAAACAATGTTAATACTTGAGATGTCATATGATGATAAGTAGTGTTAAAAAAGAAGAAACATGGATTTAAAATGGCTGCAGTGGCTACCTGACCACAGATTGAAGCCAGGTATGAGGAACTCATGTGCAATAAATAGTGCTGACTGCACTGAAATGACTATTTTATTTAAAGATGTTGAAACTGGCAATGTCAGCTTTAATAAACTCACCTCCTGTTTAACTCACACACATATGATAATTTCACTTGTTAGGGAATGAAAGACTTGCCTGCCAGTTGTCTAGTTTGGAAAGACAATGAAGCTAGAGTCCACAATACATACTGAACTATATTTCAACAGCTGCTTTTGAGTAGAAGAGGGGGAAAGAAAAGTATTTGTGACCACTAGATTTGTAACATGCTCCCCCTTCCCAGTTTTCTTTTCACTCAGGATATAATACCTTGTGAAAAAGCATTTTGGGAAAACCATTTAACACGAACTCCAAGATGTCTGCAGATTCTGTGATCGTAGAGAATTCAAGTCAACCACTAAACAACTGTGGTCTCAGATCAAGAATCTAACAATTCCAGAATTCTTTCAGAACAGGCCCTTTGGCCCACAATGATGTACTGAGATTTAATCCCTAATGTACAATATAGTAACTTAACCTACGCACCCCTCAACTTATTGCTATCCATGTGCATGCCCAGCAGTCACTTAAATGTCCCCAATGACTCTGCTTCCACCACCACAGCTGGCAACGCATGCCATGCATTCACAACTGTCTGCATAAAGACCTACCTCTGACGTTTCCTTTATACCATCCTCCTAATATCTTCAAACTATGACTTCTTGTACCAATTAATCCTGCCCTAGGGAAAAGTCTCTGGCTATTGACTCTATCTATTCCTCTCATTATTTTGTACACCTCGATCAGGTCTCCTCTCTTCCTCCTTCTCTCCAGAGAGAAAAAATTGAGCTTATTCAACCTTTCTTCATAGGGCAAGTCCTCCAGTCCAGGCAGCATCCTGGTAAACCTTCTTTGCACCCTCTCCAAAGCCTCTGTATCTTTCCTATAGTAGGCCAACCAGAACTGGACACAATATTCCAAGTGTGGTCTCACAGGGACTTGTAGAGCTGCAGCAAAACCTTGCGGCTCTCAAACTTGATCCCCCTGCTAATGAAAGCCAAAACACCATATGCTTTCTTAACAACCCTATCCACTTGGGTGGCAACTTTGAGGGATCTATTTACTTGCACACCCAGATCCCTCTGTTCCTCCACATTGCTAAGGATCCTGTCTTTAATCCTATATTCAACATTCAAGTTTGACCTTCCAAAATGCATCACTTCACATTCATCCAGGTTGAACTCCATCTGCCATTTCTCAGCCCAGCTCTGCATCCTGTCTATGTTGCACTGCAGCCTGCATTAGCCCTTTATACTATCGATGGCACTTCCAATCTTTGTGTCATCTGAAAATTTACTAACCCACCCCTCAACCTCCTCATCCAAGTCATTTGTAAAAACTACAAAGAGCAGAGGCCCAACAACAGATCCCTGTGGGACCCCAGTCAACAGAATACTTTCCATCTACAACCACTCTCTGCCCTCTGTCAGGTAGCCAATCCTGAATCCAGATAGCCAAATCTCCCTGTATCCCATACTTCCTGACTTTATGAATGGGCCTACCGTGGGGAACCCTATCAAATGCCTTGCTGGTCCATATACACCACAACCACTGCTCGACCATTGTCGACCTGTCTTGACACCTCCTCAAAGAACTCAATAAGATTTGTGAGGCATGACCTGCCCCTCACAAAGCCATGCTGACTGCCTTTAATCACACTATGCTTTGCCAAATAGTCATGAATCCTACCCCTCAGAATTCTTTCCAAAACCTTGCTGACCACAGACTTAAGACTGACTGGTCTGTAATTGCCAGGGATTTCCCTATTACCTTCTTGAAAAGAGGAACAACATTTGCCTCCTTCCAATCCTCTGGCATGACTTCCGTGGAGAGTGAGGAGGCAAATATTCTTGCCAGCGGATTAGCAACCTCCTTTCTCGCTTCCCGGTGCAGCCTAGGATAAATCTGGTCTGGCCCTGGGGATTTATCAATCTTAATGTTTTCCAAAATTTCTAGCACATCAACTTCATCAATCTTGATCTGGTCAAGACTGAATCCCAGCTCCTCTAAGTTTTCATTTAAACAAGTTCCCTTTCCTTGGTGAAAACTGAAGCAAAAAACTCATTTAGGGCTTCCTCTATCTGCTCAGACTACATGCACAGGTTCCCCCCACTATCCCTGATCAGCCCTCCATTCTCCTTGATCATTCTCTTATTCCTCACGTATGAGTAAAATGTCTTTGGGTTCTCCCTAATCTTTCCTGCCACGCCTTTGTCGTGCCCCCTCCTGGCTCTCCTCAGTCCATTTCTGAGCTCCTTTCTAACAAGCCTGTGATCCTCTAAAGCTATGCGAGATCCTTGCTTCGTCCACCTTATGTAAGCTGTCTTCTTCCTTTTGACGAGAAGTTCCTCTGTTCTCGTCATCCAAGATTCCTTAATCTTACCCCTTCTTACCTGTCTCAGAGGAACAAATTTGTGCATCACTCGCAACAACTGCTCCTTAAATAGTCTCCACAAGTCTGCTGTGCCCTTTCTGTGGAACAATTGCTCCCAGTCTGTACTTACCAACTCCTGTCTGATAGCGTCATAATTTCCTTTTCCCCAATTAAATATCTTCCCTCGGTAACTGCTCCTTTCACTCCCCAAGGCTATGCTAAATGTGAGGCAGTTGTGATCACTTTCACCAAAGTATTCTCTCACTGTGAGATCTGATGCTTGTCCTGGCTCGTTGCCAAGCACCAAATCCAAAATGGCCTCTCCCCTCATCGGCCTGTCTACATACTGAGTAAGGAAACCCTCCTGAACACACCTGGTAAAAACGGCTCCATCCAAACCATCTGCACTTAGGAGGTTCCAGTCGATATTGGGAAAGTTGAAATCACCCTTAACAACAACCCTGCTATCTTTGCATTTTTGCCATCTCTCTACTGCTATTTGATGGTCTGTAGAAAACCCTCGATGCAATGGCTGTTCCCTTGCTGTTCCTAACTTCAACCCATACTGACACAGTAGACAAACCTTCCTCAACAATCAAACTCTGAGACTTATACTGAGCCCTACTTCCTTGCAGCTTGCTAAAATAATCTATGTTGTAGAAATGTGAACAAAACAAACATAAGCAATAATAACTAAACCATAATTTGGAAATTTACTGAACATGGAAGATATGATTCCATGCCTTTCTTAATTCAATTGTGGATTTAGGCTTCACTAAGCTTTCACTAAGCCAGCTTTATTGCCCATGACTAGCTACTGTTGAGAAGCTGATGGTAAGCTGCCTACTTGAACTGCTGCAATTCCTTTCTGTTGGTAAACCTACAATGATGTTGAGGGGGGGGGGGGGGGGGTGGGGGGAGTTCTGTCATTTGACCCAGTGACAATGAAAGAATTGTGAATATATTTCATAGTCATGATGAGGGCTCGGAGAGGAATCACAAGTGGTGGTATTCTCACATATCTGCTGCCCTCTTCCTTCTAAATGGTAGTGCTCTTAAGTTTGGAAAGTGCTATGTTTGAAATCTGGCGATTTGTTACAAAGTCGAGGGTGTGGTGCTGGAAAAGGAGAGCAGGTCAGGCAACATCCGAGCAGCAGAAGAATCGATGTTTTGAGTATTAGGCCTTCATCAGGAATCTGATGAAGGTATAATGCCTGAGACGTTGATTCTTCTGCTCTCGACTCTGATCTCCTGCATCTGCAGTCCTCACTTTCTCCTCGTTAGATTTGTTACAAAGTGTCTTGTAGATGGTACACATTGTTGCAAATGACATTCAGTGGTGGAGGGATTAATTGTTTGTGGATATTGGGCCAATCAAACTTTGAATGGTATCAATCTTCTTGGGTTCTTCGAGCTGCACTCATTTAGGCAAGTTGAGAGCATTCTATCACACACCTGACTTAAATCTTTGTTGGACAGACTTTAGAGAGTCAGGTGGTAAGTTACTTGCTGCAAATTCCTAATCTCTTACCTGCTCTTAAATCCATGATATTTATATGATTAGTTCAGTTTTGTTTCTGATCAATAGTAACTCTTGTGATGTAAACCTATATTCTATATGTACAACTTAGACACTAACATTATGATTAACATGAGATAAATATGAACTAAAAGAAATTGAGATTGAACACCCCCACAGACTGCACTTTAAAAAAGTCAATGTGGTCAAGACAGATCCCATTCAGATGTTAGTGACATTGTGGGTCACCAAATCTCATGATAAATCTGGGTCCTTTATAAGGGATTTCAATTCTTCATGTTCAAAGACATAGCCTTGGAATGTTCCCAAAGTTTCTTTGATTCAAACAGCCTCAATGACTGCTCACGTCTTAGTACTTCAATGTCTTCTGCCAGGACTGAGATCCAAAGGACTCCTAAGACTACTTCCAAATAGTTACTTACTGACACAATTTCAGCTTTTATGTGTAGTAACTTCACTGAGCTGCTGCTGAGTTCCTCTAGGCTCTAAGTTTTCTCAACTGCATTAAGCAAATAATTCTTGCTGGTATCTTTAATGCATTCTCAGCAGCTCTAAACTAGCTATGGCTTCCATGGCTTCTTTTTAGCCCTATCCTTCATCCATAGCAGGGACCAACCAAACTCTGAGACTTATCCTGAGTCCTATTTCCTTGTAGCTTGCTAACAGCAGTACTTGTCTGCAGGCAATTCTTCTGCTCAGTAATCTCCCAGCTCCAATTGCAACACACCTCTCAAAGCAAACACACACTGAGGTAAATTAAAACCAGAGAACTTTCTTAAGCTCTACCTGTCTCCATAATGCTGTCATCTGTACTAAACTATCCTGAATATGACTTTCAGGTTAAGTATGTTTCATTTACAGTTTCTTCATTTATTTGATGAAGTAAATGGATATACAGGCTTTCAGAGTTCACCGAATGCTTTAACTAATTTACTTATAACTTTCCAAAACTACCATTCTCTTTAAACTGCCATTAATCAGAGGACACCAGTTCAGCAAGGCCACCTGATGTTTCTGATCTTATTTTTCGAACTGTTAACCTCTTAAAGTAGCAGGACACCAAAGTTTTACGTGTAATAGTCTTCTATGTGCTTCAATGAATTTATCCCATCTTCTACAGTTAGGCATTAATTCCTAAAACTATAAACATAAAGTAAAATGTATGAGCCATGAACTACATATTTGTAACACCTTTAAAATATGGCTTTAATAATTTAAAATCTCATTGTGCAGGCACTTGTGTAACATCTATTTATTGCTAGAAGAACTCTAGGAGAGGTAGAGGCAATGTGATAATGTCACTGGACTAGTAATCCAGGAAATCTAGTACAATAATTGAAGGGACAGAGGTTTAAATCACTCCTTAAAAATGGTGAAATTTGAATTCAATAAAACCTGGAATTAAAGGCTGACATAATGGCAAGTAAGCATCGTTAATTGTCAAGAAAATCTCATCTGGTTCACTAATGCCTGTTTGGGAAGGTACTCTGTCATCTTTTCCTTAATTGACCGGCATGTGACTCCAAACCCACAGCTCTATTGTCCTCTGGGTAATTAGGGTTGGAAAATGAACACTGGCTCAGCAACACATCTATAAATGAACTTTAAAAACAAATCACCTGAAGTGCATCACACATTACTTTTTATTGTTTCATCATATTTTCTGTCGTTGGCTCTTTTAATTACCACCTTGCTGGAATGGACCTAGCCTGGACTAGAAACATCTCCTCCAATGTTAATTATTGTTCTATTATAGTTTTACAAGTTAGACTGACATATATGCATACGTAATTGCAGGAGATGTTTTGATAATGCACAGGATGTGACTACAGGACAATGAGGAGGGACAGAGGAGGAGGGTGTTTTGTCCAACAATATCAGAGGGGCAAAGAAAAAGGTGTGGGAGGAAAATCTCATTCAAAATAAATAAAATGGGGTTGGCAACTTTTACTTCAGGGATATCGCCATTATACGTGCGTGAAAAATTATTTGGGAAGACTATGAAGAGATTTGTGTTGCAATGATGCATTCAAGTTCTTGTAAGGGAATGGGAGGTTGGAAAACTATGAAATACTTGGAGAGAAAAATAAAAGACAAGGCTAGGACTTTAAGGAGCAGAATGATATTGGCAAGTTACAGAACATCTGATAATATTGATAAGCATAGGATCAGAAGAAATATTTGAATGTTCAGTTGAATGTGTATTATAAAGATGACAGTAGCGTTTAGAGGAAATCAGAAACTATAGCTGGAAGCAAAGTCAAGGCAGGACAGTCATAAGCTGATCTGAACTTGACCTGAAATGTTAACCTGATTTTTCTGTTTGCATACTGTCAGGCCTACAGAGATTTTCTCGCATTTTTAAATCTTTATTTGAGATATTTTCAGATGCTCAATTATAAAAGTTTTGTATCCCCTTTTTACAATTAAATATTATTGTAGCAAAGACTGAATTATTTAAAAAAAACAAAGTCACCACTGCAAGCTGTCAACTGGTTTTCCTCCAATGTCTCCTATTCTTTTGTTTGGTTAAAATGATGATATTAACTATTGTCTTTTCTCCACAGATGCTACCTCTGCTGAGAATTTACAGTGTTTTTCCTATTTTTGCTGTGTGTCACCCTAATTGTTGACTCATCTGGTATGAGTAGTCTCAGCACAGAGCCATCTGCATGGTTAGGATCACATCTTGTTGTTCTGTAGCCTTAATGGTACTGTAAACCATCTTCTGAATGTTATGTTCTGCATCTCCGAATGGAAATCATTAAAGCAATGGTTTCATAATAACCATACACATGGTAAGCTTTTACAGTAATCCCCAAATCTAAATGAAAGGTTTTACATGAAACAACAATGTAAAGTGCACTGGACTCATCAAAGTAACCGATCTTTAAGAAAATTGCCCTATTTAATATACTTGTTAACCAGTGATGATAAAGGTAGCTTTAAAAAATGATGATATTAGTGTGTTCCTCTACTGGCTATTCTAGCAAGACTTAGAAAAGTAGAGACAAATTAATTCATGATCTTATAGTCTAACTCATTGTCCTTCTCTGATTGGAGGTGTAATGGACAGCGAAGAGGGTTACCTCAGATTACAACAGGATCTTGACCAGATGGGCCAATGGGCTGAGAAGTGGCAGATGGAGTTTAATTCAGATAAATGCGAGGTGCTGCATTTTCGGAAAGCAACTCTTAGCAGGACTTATACACTGAATGTTACGGTCTTGGGGAGTGTTGCTGAACAAACAGAACTTGGAGTGCAGGTTCATAGCTCCATGCAAGTGGAGTGGCAGGTAGATAGGATAGTAAAGAAGGCATTTGGTATGCTTTCCTTTATTGGTCAGAGTATTGAGTACAGAAGGTGGGAGGTCATGTTGCGGCTGTACAGGACATTGGTTAAGCCACTGTTGGAATATTGCATGCAATACTGGTCTCCTTCCTATCAGAAAGATATTGTGAAACTTGAAAAGGTTCAGAAAAGATTTACATGGATATTTTCAGGGTTGGAGGATTTGATCTATTGGGAGAGGTTGAAAAGGCTGGGGCTGTTTTCCCTGGATCATCGAAGGCTGAGTGGTGACCTTAGAGCAGTTTATAAAGTCATGAGGGGCATGGATAGGATGTTTTCCCTGGGGAGGGGGGAGTCCAGAACTAGATAGCATAGGTTTAGAGTGAGAGGGGAAAGATATAAAGAGACCCAAGGGACAACATTTTCACACAGAGGGTGATACGTGTATGGAATGAGCTGCCAGAGGAAGTGGTGGAAGATGGTACAACTGCAACATTTAAAAGGCATCTGAATGTGTCTATGAATAGGAAGGGTTTGGAAGGATATGGGCCAGGTGCTGGCAGGTGGGACTAGATTCGGTTGGGATATCTGGTCGGCATGGATGAGCTGGATTGAAAGGTTTGTTTCCATGCTGTACATCTCTATGACTCCATTCAAACAAGCGAATCAAGTTTAGCATTGGGACAAGACCGAAGAGAAGAGAGACAATCAGGAAAGATAGAAAATATCAGCTCCTAAAATATAGCATTGAATTTAATGGACTAAATAAAATGAATGTATCAAGTGAGTTTTTATTAGGCCAGTTTATTTTTCTATATTATAACAGTGACCATAATTCATTAATATTTTATTCAGTTTAAGAAAAAAATTAGCAGTAATGCTTTTCATGATATGTTTTCATGATATGCTGATCCTGAAAAAGAGGATATCCCTCCTGTACACCACCCTGCCCACAAAGCAGGCCACTGAATTCTGCATTGTGACTTGTCTCGAGCAAATGTCAGCAACCATGCAAGACTACTTCAGTCTGAAAGTGCTTATCTGGATGTATAATGGGCTTTTCAAGATGGCAAAGGTGCAAGAGATGAAAGCATGTTCATATGGAGATACTTTAATATTAATTTTTAAATTAAAAAAAAAATTTGTGGTATGCCATTAATAGCAGGTCAGGAATAGTAAAATCTCAGGTAAGTAATTTATCTCCTGCATTCCCCAAAGCCACTCCACCATCTACAAGACAGCAGTATAATGGGATACGCCTCACTTGTTGTGATGGGTGTGACTCCAACAATGCTCAAAAAGCTCAACACCATTCAAGTCAAAATAGCCTGCTTAATTGTATCTTGCACCTTCAACATTCCAGTAGAATGGCAGCAGTATGTGCTACTTACAGATTGCACTGCAGGCACTCACCAAGGCACCTTTGACAGCACCTTCCAAACTTGTAAACTTGAAAACCTAGAAGGAAAAGAGCAACAGATGCATAGATACAGTGCAGCCTGTGAGTTACCCTCTCAGCCACAGACCATCGTAACTTTGAACTCTAATCACCAATCCTTCACTGTCGCCGGATCATAATCCTCAAACTCCATTCCTATTCGCATTGTTGATGGACCTTCATCAGATAAACTGCCACCATCAAGAAATGTGATTTGCTAGCACCATCCCAATGGTAATTAGGGATGGGTAACAAATGCTGTCCTCGGCGCCAAAGCCCACTAAAGAAAATAAAATATGTATCAAGATAAATGCAAGCAAATAAAAGAAATATGAAAAACTAGCAGCGGGGGTGGGAGAGAAAGGTCAGTTTTTAGGATTAATTAACGGTCTCCATTGGTAAATAAAATCTACACAGCAGTTAAATAAACTCTGCCTATTTTAAATTTAGAAGCCTAGGTGGTGGGTGATAGCCAGCAAGGAGATAAAGCGTGTTGGATGAGATAAAATAAGCCTGGAATTTGTGGACTGTTGGCACCAGTTTAAAAACCTGCAGCCTGTAGTAGAAATGAGCTCCCACCTGCAACATTAAGTTATCTTTTCTCTTGCAGCTGTAGCATGATGTGTTTTGCATTTTTGGTGTTTTCTGCTCTTATTTTGAATCAATAACGCTTTCTTTATGTGGAAAACGAGCCAGTGTTTCTCCTCCTGACCTAATGAAAGTGTGAACATTGGCTGAGAACAAGATTACACTTGCCCATTATGATCAATAGCCTGAAAATGCTCATTGTTGAAATACTCATACAAATATTGGACATCTGTGCTGGCTTTTTGAAAGAGCTAACCAATTATTTTTACTCCCCTGGTCTTTCCACACAGCCCTGTAATTTTTTTCTCTCCTTTTCAAATATACACACAATTCCCATTTGAAAGTTAGTACTAAATCTGCTTTCACCACCCTTTCAGGCAGTGCATTCCAGATCAGAACAGCAGACTTCATAAAAATTTATCTCCTCTTTGATTCTGTCAGTAATTACCTTAAATCAGTCTCCTCTTGTTAATGATCTAAATGGGAGTGAAACAGTTTTCCCTGATTTACTCTATCAAAAGTCCTTATCATTTTGTACACCTCTATTAAATTGCCCCTTAATCTTCTTTTGTCTAAGGAAAACAATTAGAGTTTATAGTCAGTCAACAATTTTAAAGGATTCCAATACCTCATTTTCTGACAGCTTTTTAAATGCTAGATTGTGATTTTGTCTTCACTCGATATGAAATAGCAACGTTTTATTAAATGACTTCTTAATAATTCTGGTGGTTCTTGGATTATTTTGAACATGAAGCATGCTGTTTGTCTATATAAGCTTGAAGTACCTTGTTTAATTTCTCATCAGAAGGCAATATGCTGTGGGGTTGGTATTGAGTCTGGATGTTTTTGGAACTGTAGTTCTGATCTGCAAAACTGTGGTTGCGCTGTATTCCTATGTGGAGAAAGTGAGGTCTGCAGATGCTGGAGTATCAGAGCTGAAAATGTGTTGCTGGAAAAGCGCAGCAGGTCAGGCAGCATCCAAGGAACAGGAAATTCGACGTTTCGGGCATAAGCCCTTCATCAGGAAGGGCTTATGCCTGAAACGTCGAATTTCCTGTTCCTTGGATGCTGCCTGACCTGCTGCGCTTTTCCAGCAACACATTTTCAGCTCTGTATTCCTATGTGTATTTTTAGGAGTCTTAACACTTGATGGATGTTGAACATTTGAAAGTTAGGATGCTTCAATAATGTAGTGATTTGTGTTTCAATGTAAGCTTGAAGAGCCTTGAGAACTGTCACGTCCTGTATCTATAACTAATGAGCCATTATTCATCTTTATTACTATTCTTTTTGAGATGATCTTCTCTTTCTTTCACTCTGTTACTCTGCTACATTCCTCAAAGCTCTCAGTTTTTTTACATCTGTTGATTTTGCCATTTATCTTTGAGCCATTCATTTAGAGCACAGAAGGAGCCTTTGACCCAACTGGTCTGTGTCACTTCTCAAAATGATTCAGTCATTCTCATATCCTTGCTCTAACCCCAAAATCCTGCAAGTTTATTTCCTTCAAGTGTCTATTTAGTTTCCTTTTGAAATTTTTGATGGCTTTTGCTTCCTCTACCCTATGAACAGGGAGTTTCAGCTCATTACCACTTACTGTGTAAAAAGGTTCTTCCTCTCATTCTCCTGCAATTCTTGCTCAAAACCTTAAACCTATATTCCCTTATCCATGCATTGTTAGCCAATGTTTTTCCTTGCTTACCCTACCAAACCTGTCATTATCTTGAACATCTAATCACGCCTACTCCAAAGACAGCAACCTTTCCTTCTCCAACTAACTTTGCAGCTAAAATCCCCCATCCCTGGAATTATGACAAATCTCCTATGTATCCTCATATCTTTCCTAAAGTGTGGGGATCAGAAATTGACGGAATACTCTAGCAGTGGCCAAACCACAGTTTTGTGTAAATCACTGCTTTTGCACTCAGTACATCTGCTAATGAGTTCCAAGATACCATATGCTTTTTAGTAACTTTTTCAATGACTTATACCTTCAATGATCTAAGAACATAAACTTCAAGCTCTCTGCACATGCAAATACTGTACCACTCAGTATGTTGCCTTTCCCTAACCCTTTTGCAAAATTCATCGCAATTCTCTGTTTGAAATCATGTGCCAATTGTCTAAACTTTCTACAAACCTATCTATGTCCTGCTGCATTCAATTGGTATCATCTTGTTTGCCACTCTTCCAAGATTGGTATCTTCAGTAAGTTTTAAAATTTTATTCTGTATAACAACATCCAAGTCATATGTGTCTAAAATATCAAAATATAATGTTCATTACACTGACCTTTGGGGACTACCACAGTCTACGGTCCTCCAGTATGAAAAACAGCCACTTACCATGAAATACTGCTTTCTTTCAAGCCAAAGTTGATTGAAGTTGGAACTCCCATTTCATAAACCCCAATTTTACTAGTCAGCCTTTTATTTTATACTTCGTCAAATACAATCTTATAATCCATAGCGACACCTATTGAGTTTCTTTCATCAACGTTCTCTGATACATTATCAAAAATTGTAATTAGATTAGTTGAGCAAGATCTACAATTCGCAAATTCATGCTGAGACTCCATATCTACCTCAAGACTATCCAAATCCCTGTTCAGTTATTCTTCCATGCTGACTGTTACACACTGGATTAATAGTGCTGGAAGAGCACAGCAGTTCAGGCAGCATCTGAGGAGCAGTAAAATCGGGCTTTTGCCCAAAACGTCGATTTTACTGCTCCTTGGATGCTGCCTGGACTGCTGTGCTCTTCCAGCACCATTAATCCAGAATCTGGTTTCCAGCATCTGTAGTCATTGTTTTTACCTACCTGTTACACACTGCTGGCTTACAACAACTAATCCCATTCTCAGCAGCCCAGATACTAGTCTTCAACCAATTTAATTCAATCCTTCTGCTATCAAGAAATGGCGAAAGACACTGGATAATGCAAAGATAATAGGTCATGCCAACATTCTGGTATCAGCATTGATGAGTTGTGCTCCAGAACCAGCCATAGCCCAAGCCAAGCTGGAACAGATAAAATATGGGCATCTAATTAGTAATGTGCAAAACTGTCCAGTTATACCCTGTACCCAAACAGCAAGACAAATCCTATTTAGCCAGCTGCCACCCATCAGTATCTTCTAACCATCAGCAAAACAATTATAATACTATTGAGGGGCACTTGCAAAGGAATAACCTGCTCATTGCTTGCTCAGTTTCCATTTAATAAGGAACACCTAGCTCCAGACTCAAAATAACATTGGTCAAAAGAGCTGAATTTACAAACCAAGATGACATCAAGGCAGCAGTCAAGTAACCCCAAGCAAAACTAGATTTAATGGGAATCAGAGAATACTGTTTACTGTTTGGAGTCATATTTAACATAAAGGAGGATGATTTTTGGAAGTGAATCAGTCCTACCACAGACATTGCTGTAAGAGTTCCTCAGTCCAACCATCTTTATCTGCTGTGTCAATCAGCTTCATAAGGTCAGAAGTAGGGATGTTCACTGATGATTGCGGAATGTTCAACACCATTTGAAACTCCTCAAATACCGAAGAAGTCCATGGCCAAATGTAGCAATACTTGGACAATATCCAGACTTAAGCTGTCAAGTATCAGGTAACAACTGTGTTACACAAATGCAAGGCAAAGACCTTCTCCAACAAGAAGGAATTTAACCATTACCCCTTGACTTTCTGTAGTACTATCATCGCTGAATGCCCCATTATCGTTATCCTGGGTGTTGCCATTGACTAGAAACAGGACATAATTCTTTGAAGTCTGCTTCGCACATAGAGTGGTTACAAAGGTGTTTGGCACACTTGCCTTCATTGTTCAATCCTTTGAGTATAGGGGTTGGGAAGTCATGTTGAGGTTACACAGATCATTGGTGTGGCCTCTTCTGGTTTACTGTGTCCAGTTGGGGTCACCCAGTTATAGGAAGGATATTATTAAACTGGACAGCTTTCAGAAGAGATTTACCAGGATGTTGCTGGGTATGGAAGGTTGGAGTTGGAAAAAAAGACTGGATAGACTGGGACTTTTTTCATTGGAGCGTAGGAGGTTGAGAGGCACCTTATAGAAGTTTATAAAATAATGAGAGGTATAGATAGAGTCAATGGTGTTGTATTTTCCCTTGGATAGGGATTTCAAGATGAGGGGACTCATTTTAAAGGTGAAAGGAGAGAGATTTGACAAAGACACAAGGGACAAATTTTTAAACAGAAGATGGTTTGTGTGTGGAATGCACTTCCAGAGGAAATGGTGGATGTGGGTACAATCACAACATGCAAAAGACATTTAGGTAAGTACATGAATAAGAAAGTACATGCAAGGGCAGGCAGGAGCACTAGTTTAGTTTGAGATCATGGACTGGTTGGACTGAAGGGTCTGTTTCTGTGCTGCATGACTCTATGACTCTATGAACTGGACTGGACATATAAATGCAATGAGCAGATCAGAAGCGAGGAATCCTGCAGCAAGTAACTCATGTCCTGCCTCCCGAAACCTGTACACCAACTACAAGGCTCAAGTCGAGAATGTGATAAAATACTAGCCACATACTTGGGTGATTGCAACTCCAACAACACTGAAAAGCTCAACACCACCCTACTCACTTGATTGGCTCCCCATCCACCACCTACAAAACTCACTCCATTCACCAGTGACACATAGTAGTAGCAGTGTGTACCAAGTATGAGATGCACTACAGTAACTCACTACAGCTCCTTGGAGAGGGCCTTCCAGACGCAAGATTTTTATCATTTAGAAGGAAAAGTGGTCAGCAGATGTATTGGAACACCACCAACTGTATTTTCACCTCCTAATCACAGATCATCCTGACTTGGAACTAACTCACCTTTCCTTCACTGACACTGGGTCAAAATCAGAGAACCCTGTACCTAACAGAATTATGGGTGTCCTTCACATTGAAAGGACAGCAACAGTTCAAGAAAGTAATTCATTACTACCCACTCCAGGCTAATTGAGTGGTTGGGGGGGGGGGGGGGTGGCGGGGGGGGTGCAGTGGGGAAGGTGCTGGCTTATCCTGTGATGCTCATATCCCATGAACAAATATTAAAAATCAATCAATATGTAATTTGTAGCACTGTTGGGAAACTCCTTTGTGATTCAGGGCATACATTTCCTATTCTCCAATATTCTATGACTATCCCCACAGCTAGGGAAGTTCAAAAGCCATTCTACCACCTCCAACCCACTCCTTCCACAACTTGGATGAAAGGCATCCGTATGAGATGACCTGAACACTCAAAGCCAGACTTTCCAGTATATTGTACGTACTAATTTTCAAACCATCCATTTATTCAACCTTCTCCTTTTCTATTGATTATTTGTATGATTATTCTTCCCTCGTAAATGTCAATATAAAATAGCTATCAACAATTCTAGCCTTGTACTGTACTTCTGAGGATATATCACCTTCTTTGCTCCTAATGACCCACTCCACCTATTACTCATTTACTCTTTACATGTTGATAGAGATTTTTTGGTTGAAATTTATGTCTCTAGCAATCGTGCCATCCTTTCTCTGCAATGCATGCACTAATTCTTCACTATCTTGGGGAACTACACATAGAACAATGGAGTATCAGCATTTGTAAATCCATGATCTGATTGTATTCATTTTTGGCACACTCGCAGGAAGACCAGCACTTGTTATGCCTTGTTCTCTACAGAATTAGGTCCCACTGCAATTGGAGGACATATGAATTTTTGTTTGTTTTTGTTCACTCTGATTTTGTCTTGTCTATTGAATTTTTGTTGTCCTCTCTCAGTTTTTCTCAGGTCCTCCAGCACCAGAAACCATTGAGAGCCTGTATTATCAGAAACTGAGGAAGAAAATGGTTAAAAAAAGACACATTCATTTTTTTGGACAGTAAGTTTGACAATAATAACTTCAGTGTACTGGCTATTTAAACTATGTCTACCAGGACAAGTCAAAGTCTGGGAGTTCAGTGATAAGAAACTCACATCTCCACTTCCCAAAGCTTACCTACCAGCTATGAGTCACAAATCATGAGCACGATAGAATACGTTCCACTTGAATGGATGAGTAGGACTCCAGCAAGACACATGAACCTTGATATAATCTAGGACAAAACAGCTCTCTTGACTGGCACCCAATCCACCATCTTAAACATTGACTCTCTCAACCACTGGCATGCTGTGGCACAAGTGTGCATTGCATTGTAACAACTCACCAAGATTTCATTGATAGCACCTTGTAAAACCATGACTTCTATCAACAGAAGTCCAAGGGCAGAAAATGTACAGAATGCCATCACTCCAAATTCTTCTCCAAGCTACAAACTATTTTGACTTTGAACTATATCAGCATTCTTTCGTTGATACTGGGTCAAAACCCCGGAACCTCCTTCCTAAACTTAGCACATGGTTTGCGGTACGTCACTACCATCTTCAGAAGGACAATTAAAATTGGGCAATAAGTGTCCATATCACATGAATGAATGAAATAAATGTAATGCATGGCTTTACTGGGCTCAAGCATAACATTGATTATACTGTAGAATAATATTCCTGAGCATCTTATAGAAAAATGTTGTTTTTGTTGGATTCAAATATGCTTTCTTAATAGTAAATAATATTAAACAACTGTACAATTTCTGTCGAGACATAAGCTTATGTGTATTGATTGTGGATCAATATGCAGATTAATGCAACTGAATTATGTGGCTGTCTCTTAAATGTTCACATGTTTCATTGAGGTATAGAAATTTTCATACAAAAGTCGCATTTAAATTGTTGTTATTTCATGTGACTTAAGTGACCCCACTCAACTAAACTTTCTGTTTCTCACTGTAGAATGGATACTTACACAGGTTGAGTTTATAAGTCACAAACTGCTTTCTTGCATTTAAATTGAACTATTTGTTCTTGTTAGCTAAATTGATCAAGGACTGGAGTCTGATACTTATGTGATGGTTCATTGGACCTCTGTGAATGTTGGGCAGCATTTGTGCAGCTGTGGAGACCAGAGCCAGAGACACAAGCCAGCAATATATGTTAATGAGACAGATGGATTTGAAGTGAGAAAAAGCAAGGGAGAGAAAGAAATATAAACTGGAGACCAAGGAAGAAGATAACAAAATCCATGCAGGCAAGCATGGCCAGCAAGGTTGGAAGGTGGGATCTCCTGACCCCTAATTATGCCTTTTGCTTTTTAGAAATTTCCAGATGAAGTAACTTAACATGTAGGATTGGTGTAAATAGTTTTGTTCATTGCTTGTGGTCCATTGCCAGGTAGGAATTATGGGCTGTGAGAAGTAGGGGTGAAAGAGGTGTGGATGCTCAGATAGTCAGAAAGCAAAAGCAGTAAAAAAAAGTCATGCATAGAAATGAATGCACTAGTATTCCTCCAGGTGGCCAAGACTGCGCTGATCTGGCTGGCAACCTTGGATCATGCTGGCAGTCCTGGGTAGAGCAAGTCTCTCCCCTGCATCATTCCATCCACCACAATCTCCAAGTGTCTGCCCAAAAACCAGGTGCGAATTTCCCTTTGTCTGCCAGGTCCAAGGAAAATGACAAGAACCAAGCAGGGCAGCTCTGAGCTGGCAGTGCTTGTCGGGGTGTGCAATGGCCTTCAAAAATGGTGCCAGTGACAGAGATGCTAAGTCTATTCCACAATGTCTAGGCAGTGGCAAGTTCTTCCAACGATGGTGAGTGTTCAAATCAGGCTAGCATCAGACAAAATTTGCACCTGAGGGGTGTGGTAGCTAGATAATGAGATTTTGGTAAAATAATACAAGAAACTGTGCTAGGTTTTGTGGAGAGAAACTCTCTACGAAATTCAATGAAACTGACCCTTTCCCAAAATATGACAAGACTGAGCCTGATATGTTTCTGATCGTCATAAGTTGGAGGAGTCCATGACCCTTATCAACATACAGATAATAAAGTGTTAAGGCAAAGCATGCTGTGTACATGGTTAACCTGGCTGCTTGATGCCAACAACAGGTTCCAGTTGTGGTCATTGCTACGATTGCGCTTTCATTGATATCGTTGTGCAACAATCTCAGGGCCATCAAAGCATTTTTCTCAGGATTATTTTGTTTCACCTCATGTAGACTGTAGGCTGAGCTGAGCTGTTGCTGAATGTAAGTGGACTGAAAGTAACGATCACAGGTGCTGCCATTTCTCTTGATGTTGGTAATTAATAAAGCGATAATTCTACTTTTGAGAGAGCTTTTTAAGTCATTTTACTGTATTAAGTAAAAGTTCGCTGCATAACTAACAGTGGCACAATTTTTCATTGTTATTTAAACTTGCTGACTGCAGTTAATGTTCAATAGGCTGATTCTGGTTGGTGGGAACCTCAATGCACAGACCATAACAATTGTTTTCAATAAAATTGTCCCTGAACATTTCTTAAGCTAAACTATCAGCAGTAAAAGTTTCAGGAAAGTTTATTACTCCAGCCATAGTAATTGATTGTACACAAAATAAGTAATTAAATTTGAAAAAAATCCAGTTTACAAGAGATGGTTGTATTAGGAGGATTTCACATGAAAGAAACTGCACAACAAATGTGTCAAAACATTTCCAGTCATTCTTGTAAAGCTGTGGATACCAAATATCATGCAACCTTTCTAAAAAGATAACTTTATTTTATTTGTAGATAGACGTACATACAAAAGTGCGTAATTTGCTTGTAGTGAAGAATGCATATGTCCTAATTCTCTCAATTATGTTTCCAGTTAACAGTATATCTGTATTTGCTTTAATAATGTTTTTAGCATCAAATACATAAAGTGGGAGCTTACCATTATAATAAGGCTACATAATAGTTAGAATCCAAAGCTTTACAAGTATTAATGGAAATGGTTTGACATGCTCCATTTTGCTAGCTCTTTCATATGAGTCCCTGGATTTTTTTTTGTAAAATGCTATTAGAGTAGACATTCTACAAAATAAAAACACAATATAATTTATTGAAAAAAATGGAAGACATTAAATTTTAATAAATTCCAGTTTCAGTATCTTCAGGATTTTGCATGTCCCAAGAATTAGCAAGAAATTTCAACTTCAACTTATCAACAAAAATACTACTACTGGTATTAGTATTCCTGTCCAACTTAGTTATTAATATGGAAAATCCATTTACTATTTGTTTTAATGCAACAGGAATATATTTTAACAGATGTGTTTGTTAGATATTATACAAATTATTGAGTTTATTTCAGCCTAAGTTTTTAACCCAGTTATTGTGGTAATTTTAATTTTTCTTTGCTTCCATGCTAATTTTTATTTACAATTGTTCCTAATCACATTTTTTTCTTTCTTTTGATGGCTTTCAATAATGTATAAAAAACTGTAAAATGGTACTGTGAAGGGGAACACTATGTCTTTACTTTGTTTTATACAGTTTCAACAGGAAGGGTCATTGTCATAGCAAAACATTGCAAACTCTATAACTAAAATAGCTTCCATCTCCTGTGTTTTTTGAAAAGCAATCAAAAGCACTTTCTCGAAAATTAAATAACAGATCACACACCAAAATGCTCTGAAAATCTCAGAGCAGAATGCATTAGTCCTCCCTGATAACATCTTTAGTAGCATTTGGAAAAGTACATTAAATTATCAAGACTTATGATAGGATAATATTCCTTATTGTGAGGGTCACAATAGACTCAGTGTGCCAGTATGCGTGACAATTGTAAATTATCTGGATGTGCTGTACCATTGAGATAACTGTACTGTACATATTATTACTATGATATTCCAGTGTGTATCATAATGACAATAATCTATTTATCTCTTGTCTCATTGAAGCGGAGTTACAAAGCAGTTGATTACTGCACTGGGTGGATAGATATAATTCCAACTCCATTTTATAGTCAAACGCACAATTCTTATCTTTTTGTAGAATATATTGATTTGACACTATTTATAGTTAGCCAGAAAAATTAATCTGACAAGTGCAGAAACAAAATTGACTGAAACATAGCATCTCTGCAACACAGAATCTTGAGAGGTGCAAAGCTGACAGACTATAGCCCCACCACTGGTGGGAAGGTGTAACTAAAGTGACAAATATGTGTATGTGCTTCCCATGATGAATATTTATAGCTGAGACATAGAGTGTCACAAAATATGACAGTTTTGTAGATAGAGATATGTTGAGAGATGCAAGATTTTAATGGACTATTGATGGCTTGGATGGATTTTTATGATGGAGACTAGCCAGCAGAGCACAGTGATCAGTTGCCCAATGGTGCTTGAAGGCACTCAGTCCATATTTCGAAGAAATATGAAGTGGCCTGTGAAAACCAAGATAATGCAATATCGCAGGAACTGGTGCCCCATCCGGGTGTGAAAGGCAGAAAAGAGGTTTGTGATCACATTGAGGTGGGAGCAGTCCATTGTATCTTGGAGAGAACCAACAAGAGCATTCCTGCTTCTCCTGACTTCACAAAACTAAGTTCAAATTTTTCCTTTTGGAGCTTTTCTTATTGTATTACTAGGTTTTGTTGAATGGATAATCAATGAAGGAGATTCTGCTAAGTCACAATATTGCCACCGGAGTCCTATACAACCATAAAAACATGTGAGCCCTGGGAATAATGGCAGTAAAGTTAATTCCATGACCATTTCATTTCTCTTGATCAGAGGGAGTTAAAATTAAACTAATTTTGTCTAAATCTTATTTCTCTCATGATTGCAAACTGGTGGAATGATAATAATTTGCTGGTTGAACAGTTTCAATTCAGTAAAATTGGTCACAGAATTGAACCAGTCCTGATTTTGGACTACCCAATCCTTATTTGGCAAATTCACACAGAGAAACCAAAAGGCTGGCAGATGTGGGGATTGTCACTACATGTATATAGTGTGGGTGACTTTCTGAGGTTAGGGGTCAGAAACATTGTTTTGACTAAGCAGAAATAATTTTATTCTGCATCAAGCATGCATGTGACATGATTAATCAAGTTTATAAGGTTAACAAACTGAAAAAGAAGCAGCATGTGGAATTCAGTAATCAAGTAGTTAAGTGTACGACATAGCTTCCATTAGCCAGTATATCCAGGAAATACTGGCATTCCTTGTCCAAGTGAACAGTGAATCCAGATTCGATGACTACTGCATAATTTAGCAATAACATTGTACCCGCGCAGCTCAAGAGTCCTTCTTATGATTAGGGATGGCATTATGTGTAACCCATCTTTCTTTGTCACACAACAAAGGGCCTCACGCAGAGACACTGGCCGCTGAGTGACACTTGTGGTCTGTACCAGACAGTTCCACAGTACCAGATGCTTCAGCTAGTAGTTAAAGCAAAAGAAAATTGGCTGCCAAGCTCTGCTATACCAAGGCAACTGTGCCAAGAAAAAGGTTCCTTCATGTTCTCCAACCTCTGACCCATCCTCATCACAGCATGGGGCCCACATTCATAACCAACAAACAATTGCATCATTCATCCCACTAATGCAAACTGTCTACAATTTAACATTCAAAGGCCTGAATTTACTTCAGCAGTCTGCAACAGCAAAACTACCTACAGGAACTATAGTTACACTAAAAAGTGACACTGGATGAAGTATTTAATATTTAATTTGTTTGGAAAGTAGCTGAACAATTAGATGAATCTTGTTGAAACTGTTTAATGAGATTACTGTTGTAGAGAGCAACTGCAATTAACGTGACAAATTTATATTTTTGTCTCCCATTATAAATATGGTCATAAGGGATTTATAGTGGAATAAAGTTGACACAGAAGCATAAAAAAATGACAAGAGTTATGGTTTTGTAGCCATGGCTGTAGATTTAATAAGGAGGATGTAGGTTTGTTAAATGACAGTCCTCACCGCCTGTTTTGAACAGGTATATATCAATACAATGCATTCGGTATTAGTTAACAACTGGTAATTCACTCCACTCACCCACTCCAAAAATGAAAATAGTAACATCTGTGATTTAGCATCATATACCTTTCAGTTACATCAGTCAGTTATATCTTTCATTCATGTTACACAACCTCTTCATTCATTGTGTCTGTTACATAATAGAGATGGATGATATTTAAGATATTTAATTATATTTGTTTCTATTATGACAAATATCTGACTGGGAATTTTCAAAATACATTTAATTCCCTGTTTCGTTTCTGATCATAAACTATTCACTCTTGCAGTTGATTAAATTACAGCTTTGTGAGCATTGCTTGTAATGAATTATTCTGCATTTTAACCTGATGAGGAATAAGTACTTACAAAATGATCATGGGAATATTTTTGATGCATGTTATAAGCTTTCAAATTCATATTGCAAATGGACGTTACTCAGAGATTTTCTAGTTGGGAATTCCATAGGTTTGGGGGAGCAGAACTTTAGTACCAGTGAAGCAACTACAGAAGTTTTTTCTTTCCCCACCAAATAAGGGTGCTACCAGCATGTTTCTGTCGGGTTGGAGGCAAGAACATTCACCCATACATTTATGTTTTCCAACTCTCTTGGATTTAATGGAGTGGTTTTAATAGGCTTAGTAGAACTATGGTACTGTCCTCAAATGTATCATTAAAATATTAAAAAAGATTAGTCAAATTCAGTATTCTCCAAAATTGCTTCAACTTTGTATCCTATCAACAGTGAATCTATAATAAACAGCACTGAGCAGATGGAAAGTTAAAAGACATCACATTCTGGTAAATTAAATTATTGTTTAAATAAAGCATTTATGTCGCTACAAGTGCCCTAAGGCCTAGAAGTGAAAAAGACCATTGAAAGTTCTGACGAAGGGTCACTGAACCCACAATGTTAACTCTGCTTTCTCTCCACAGATACTGCCAGACTGGCTGAGTTTTTTACAGCAATTTTTGTTTTTGTTTCTGACCTTTGAGAAATGCTTCTATTGATCACAAAAATTGTTAACATATCTTATTTAGTTTCCTGTACAAGACTGAAATAAGAGCAATAGAAAAATGAAAAATTATCAGCTGATATTCAATTCAGCCTTGAAACTTATATTGTCAGAAAAAAATGGACTGCAGCTTTTGCCAGATTTACTGCTCATGGCAAATATCCTTGAGTTAAATTACTTGTGTAAACTATAAATAAAATTTTTGACTGTATAAAAGACAAGTTGTTCGATAAACGTTTTTGTAGAATGGTAATTTAAAATATTAGACGAAGAGTTTGTTTAAGTTGACCATACAATAATACGCCATTTATTAGTATTGATTAATAATGATGAACCAGTTTCAAATGAATTGCTCAACAGTACGTAAAGAGAATTGCAGCTTTTTTTTAAACGGAAGGGCAGTGAACATATTTGGTGACTTACATTACAGCTCACCATAAATGCATGGGAATACTAGAATTCTACTGCTGTTTAACATGTTTCATGATCAGAAGATGGTATTTACCAAGAGTTAGCAATGCTTATTGTGCAATGCTTCAACTGAGAAAAGTAAAACTAAAAGTTAAATCTTTTAGATATTATAAATAAGTAAAAGTGAGTTTATATACTTATATCAATGATGACATAAATTGAGAAAGCTAGAAAAATTAACATAGACACAAAAAAGATGTAAAGACTAAAACCACCATTTTATATATATATATACATTCTCTAGACAGCAAACAGTCAGAAACTTTTGTTCTTCTATATTCCTGTGGCGTTACTTTTTTTATAAATATAACCTGCTGTGGAAGAAAGTTTGTCAGGTTACAATATAAAGTTTACATTTTGGATGAGTGGAATGAATTGCAAGCTCATTGGATAGCTGCACTTGTATGAGTGGTGTACAGTCAAGAGTTTTTGCTAGCTCTTTCAGGTAAATATTGTGACAGCTCCTGTATCATGGTGCAAAGTCCAGGGAATTTAACCCCAGTACCTTCAATCATTTAGCACTGTAAAATAATATACTGTGAAAGCCCATGTTGGAAAAAGCAGGCAATTTCAAAAGTATTACCCACATGCAAAATTCTCTCTCTCTCTGAAAATGAATTTTCAGACATAAGGTAAAATGGAATTCCTGTTGTCATAATTTTAAATGGATCAAGAAGCTATATAAGCAAGCACACAAATGATAAACACTTGTAGGTATGGTAATAAGTACATAAGTCGATATGACTGCGCAGATATTCATGTGCATATACTTATCATATGCAAGCACAATGCAGTTCTGCTTGTTCTCCAAATCATGCTGCCTGGTGTGTGCTCCAGTGAAGGCAATACACACCTGACGGACAGCTCTGTTCCATTGCACCTGACTGCTGGCTCACATGTGGATCCGTCTGCTTGGTAGTTTTTGCTCTGTATGAAGCTAATGGAATTTGCAGTTGATTAACCTCAAATCTGGAGTAAGCTCTCGCCTGGCACAGCAGCTGGCGATGTCATGACAACTTGTATTTCTTAAGTGGATAAGACAACCACGGCATTACTGTAGCATTATGCTCTGCACTGAGGAGGACATCTAACAAACTATAGAATGTGAGGGACGTGAAGAGACGAAAAGAATTTATGAGGAAAATTAATAGTATAGTGAAGTGGTAAAATAAGATTAGACTGAAACAGAAGGAGAAAAAGTCAATGCAATATATGTTAGAATCAGCAGACTGATGGTAAGAAACTACAGCTATATTTACAGTGATATTTTGTTTTGTGCTGATATTGAATTATGGGGGCCAAATCAGTCACTGTAACATCAGCAGAGTATTGGCTGAAAACCCAGGTAGACGTTTAAGTGGACCTTTCTCCGATCAATCACCAAAATTACACTGGATGATTGCAGGAAAGCCAAAGGCAATTCTTGGCAACAGTGTAAGCATAAGCATGGATTCAGGATTCAACCTGAGTCCAGAACAAAGTTTCCTGTTGCCACTAGTTCGGGAATTGTCCATTATAGGTTATTTATAGACAGAGGGTGAACACTTTCAAGGACTTTTGGAAAGATATGTATAAACAAAAGAAGAGTTAGAAAGGGGAAAAGATAGGGTAGACAAAAAATATAGAAAAAATAAAATGGAGACGCAGACTGAAAGAGAGGGAAACATCAGATGAAAATGAGCCTGAATTAGGAATAATGGCATCTGAGCAAACAGGAGAATACCACCACAAACTGTGGCCAACCTGTAATCTGGAGAAAGACTGGGAACTTAAAACAAGATATGCAAATATGTTAAATTGAACAAGAAATTAAATGCAGAGAAAAACAATGTGGTAAAAATATAGAGAAGTCAAACCATAGAAAGAGAGATTTAAGCAAGTGCTAAACACAGCAATTTGAACAGGCGCTGTGCCCAGTAAAGGAACAGACCCCAAAAATGGTCAGACTTGAAGATGTCAGGGAATTGTCAGTATCACAATGAAGCTCTTCATTCAAATTGAATGGACTTCTGATTTTAAAGTAATGTTTACCTTGAATATCATATAATGAGCTTATTGCAATTTAAAATAACTTTGATAAATGTGTCTTTTTATGAAACAAATTGGTTCCTTGGATAGTTTCAATGCTGCTTTCAAATTAAGCTATAAGGAGCATCAATAAGATGTTCTTCATCTATTATATCTATTTTCTGTGGGTTTTAAATGTACCAGGAGACTTTGCCCACATTGCTACTCTAAAATTGTTTACAACTGTGTACAGGATCAACTGGGTGTCATGCTAACAATTTGTAAAGCCAACATTCTTACTCTTGGTAACCCACACTAGTCAGTTCTTCATTAACAAAATAGAAAGAATCTGTAAGACTTAAATTGGGAGTGGGGAATAGAAAAATAACTTGCTGAATTTCAGGAAACTCTTTGTACTGACTATAAATGTCATCAACTAGAACATTCTGCTCAGCGTGATAACAGGGAGTGTTACTTGCTGCTGTTCTTTGGTACCAAATTAATATTTACCCAATACAGCCAACTTTTCATAAACACAAACGACACTGTTCACTAACATGTTCTCCAAATTTTGGGGTATACAATATAAGATGATTTTTAAAAATGAACTGTTTATTTGGGTTATTGACTGCAATTCTTCAATTAAAGGCAGTCTATTTTTGTTCAGAAAGTATGGGGCAGGACGCAGGATAACTTCATTCAGTGCTTTCGTTCGTCCAGAATCGGAACTGTCCATATTCTGGCGATATAAGGATGAGACAAAGACATCCGTACCATCAAGCTCATACCATTGTTGCTGCAGATTTTATTTGAAGCTGCTGAATAAGTTACGGTTAATTCAACACGGCGCTCAACACAAGACTCAACATTTCCAACCAACTAAACTCATACACAAAAGGTTTCAGATGTGTAAAACAGCCGTTTGCCCCATGCAGAAGCTCCTAAGTATCACAATATCATTTTTAAAAAAGTAGTTAAGCGATACCAAGTCACGATGAAGACTTCATCGCTACTCAACAAACTTTCACCTGCTATTGTATGGAAATATTTGGAGGAAAATTGAATAACGGAGATTATAGGAAGCTGCGTTTAAATGACAACATTTATAGAGTTATTCCCTTAAATTGCTCACAGGTTGCGCCCTGTTGTCAATTTCTAGTAACTTCCATCGACACAATACCTTTTCGCTTGTCATTTGTGGGCCTTAATCGGAAATGAATGGGAACGTTATAAAGAAGGAATGTTTATATTCAGAGAAATAAAACTTTATAAGGGCAGACAATAATCATTTCAAATGTGTACCACCATTTAAATTCTAAAACAAGCAAGCGTAAAATGTTAGAGAGTGACAATTAACAAATAAACCAATTAATCTATTGCCAGCTCTGCAATTTCTGCACATTACAGGTCTTAGACGTCATACCGTCAAAATGTATTTTAAATGTGTCCACACACATATCAAACATCACCGTGGAAATGATTATTAAAACTTCTTTCTGTATCCACTCATAATGAATAGACAAAGCAAAACATTTACATTCAAAATCTTTTTTGGCAGCGCTGTGGGATATCCATGTTCTAACCTACACTTCGAATAGCGGAAATCTAAACAGAATCAACGTTAAGGTGAGGTCACCGAGTATCTCAGGGATGACGGTCTCAGTACAAACATGCAAACTCTACTAAGTCTCAAATTTTAAAAAAAAATCATCAAATCACGCTGAATATATTTTGCATCCAGGGGGAAAAAAATCACACAACTGGAGAGAACAAAATGACAATGAATACTCTAGCTGGAGTCTGCATAACTAGGCTGGAAAAGCCTCTATTAGATAGTTAGGCTATACATATATATACAGTTTTTTATTTGAATTGCACTTGTGTTTTGATTTTTGATATGACAACACTGTTAACTATTAAATGATAATTGTCTTTCACATATTGGTGCTAATTTGTTGTATGTTATATATGTATCTATGTGGTTATTACATTTATGTGTGGAAACACCAGCAGCTATTATTACTTAATGTGAATCACACTTACCTAGTCTGTTTTGTAACCAATTTGTGGTATTCCACATGTTTACTGAGAATAATTTGGAGAAGAGCTGGATTCCCATGATTAGGGATGAAATTTCTAATGACATCTTATGGAAGAACAATTTTTTCATGTAATGGCAAAGTATAATCAGCTCTTCAGAATGTGAATAACATATGGAAATGAGCTCCATTTATGAGATTATAACTACAGTTTTGAGTTTTCATTAATGTTAATTATGTAAATTAATGTGTTATTTGCAGAGATTTCTTTTATAGAAGTAACAAACAATTATTTTTCATTGTTGCACAAAGTCTTTTGCATTTTTATGGCCGTGCTGGTCTTGTAATTGTATCTAAGAAAATCATTTAATTTTCCATTTTGGAAAAAAAATGTAAACGATTCTTCATGTCCTTATGTAATTGAAGCTGCAGTTTCCCCTTTTCCTGACAATGATCTGTGTGTCAATCTCAGGTCAATTTCATACATTCAGAATCAACCAACCAGTGATCTCAATGCACTGGAGTTGAATTAAAAAGAGGAACATCAGTAAATAGACTGTTGGAATTACAATATAATTAACTTATGAAAAACTGTCCAGAAGCAAATGACTAGAGCTATTCTAGCGGGGGAAAAGTGTGTATTATTATTATTTGATTTTTAATACAATTATCAAGATAATATTTAAAACTCATGCGAGACAGAGAGTAGAATATCAAATATAATATTCCCATTACAATAAAAGAAAACAAACATGAATTCATGGACTGACTTTTTTAATACTTGCATAATTTTAAAGAACAATGCAAGTCTAAAAGTCACATACAGACAGGGAATGCAACTGAAATATTTGAAAATGTCATGCTTCTAGATCATCAATATAGCAAAGAGCATATTTCTGACATAGAATATTAGACATAAGAAAAGTTTGTAAGAAAAACATAGCTGTGTGTAAATACTTGCCTACAATATTGGTCATTTGAACAGTGAGTACAGCTTATTAAATTTAGTCTCATATTGCCCTTGGCAACAAAAAAAAAATCAATATTAAAAAAATGTCTCTGAACAGAGGTTTGTTTTTACAACATGTTTAGAATCCTTTCTGTGTAATTTAAATTCTGAGGGACAGAAAACAGTCTGCATACCACACCTTATTAAGTCCTTAAAACAATAACAAAATTCACTAGACATCATTCCCCACATTTAACATATGAAGTACATTATACACAAATCATACAGTCATAAACATAGGCACTGCATAACATTAGTTCACTCCAAAACTGCATTCATTTTATGGAAATTAATGCAATTATAAATTTTATACTGCATGGTATTTAATGGCAAAATTAGAAACAGGTTGTTAAAAGTGGTTCAGAAAGTAATACTGCAGGCATATCTTCTTTTAAACAGCTGTACATTAACTTCACATGGATTGTTCCTCTGTAAATTTTTAGTTCAAAGCACCATTGAAATTTAATGGCAAAAAGTGGTAAGCACATGCAGAGGGAAAAAAAAACGCCTCCTTTACAATATTGAAATGTTTACAATTCATTAAAAATAAAATTCTCCTGTCACAGCAGCAGTCAGAGAGGGGGCAAACCTCCTACTGAAAATAAATTCTGCTATAATTATAGTTATCACATTGTAATTTAACTAACAATAGCACAACAGAACTTGCATTATTACCACTCAGCTTCATTATACCAGGAAGGTTCTGGCAGTCGTGCTGGTCCTGTCTACCCTGACAGGAACAAGCATGCAGAAGCAATATTTAAAAAAAGGTTAGAACACAAATGGATATGATTCAAACCCTGAGACAGAGGTCATGAATACCTTGACTTGAAACTCTTCACATTAATTCCCCCCGTGAGACACCACATTTCCAAAATTGCATCTAAAAAAATGTAAAGGAAGTCACAAAATTTCAGTCTGCCAGCAGAGAAAGAAGAGCAAGATGCACTGTACAAATCCACTTGCCAGGCTTTATCCTGATATTGATGCAGAACAAGCAAGTTTACGGTCCAGTTGAGAAAGTATAATACACTCATTGTCCCAACAAACTTTTTCCCCCTTCCCTCTTTCTGCCATCCTTCCACCCCTCCAGTCACTTTGGCAGAATTCGTGCTTGCCTCAAGAATAATAATGACCAAAACAAATAATCACTTTTAATGAAGCTAACGTACACGCTGAAGCACACAATGGTGATTCGCATCTCTGTCCCTTGCAACAGAACTCATTTGTATCTAGTGCCACAATGGACTATTGTGCATCCTTCTGCATTTCGTGTATCCTTTTTGATTCAGCAAGTCAAAGGTTGTGTGGCTCGACTGACTGTGAATTGTGTTAACCTCTCCGCACTGCACACCGGAACCATTCAACGACTTAAAATCAGAGGCAAAGTTTCTAACAAACTACAGAATGAAAAGGAACGCAAAAACACATGACTGAACTGACAATAACACAGTATCTCACTATAATGAAAACAAACAGAAATGACTGAATACTTTACATCAGTGATATACGGAAGTATTCCAGTATTCAGAGAGCAACTGCTAGAAACAGCTTTAACATGACAAAGTTGATCAAATTTCAAGTTGACAACAACTCTAAATGTTGAAAAAATATACAGATTTTCATGCAGCTATTTTAAATCAAGAGAAATGACTTAAGTCTCACAGCCACTTAAATAACTAATCACAAGAATTCTGAAACACATTCTGTCTTGCATGCATGAAACTACCTGATCAACAGATACTTTTAAATAACACATCTCTAATTTCACGCTTTTAAAAAAAACAAAATTAACACTTTGTCCTGTCAATCACTTGTTCTCTCTTGCACGATTCCAGGATAAGCGGGTTACTGTGTAGTGGTCATTGTTCAAAAAGCACAGAGGAGAAACTGAAAGTGTGAGATTGCAGCTCTGAATAGTGTGAAAATCAAATGTTAATTTGATGAATGCAAGGTCTGGGACATTCAGTCAAAGAGGGAGGGAAAGTAAAAAAAAAACAGCTTTTGCTGCCAACTCACCATCCACCATGTCCTGGCTGAGATGTCATAGCACAGCTGCCATTTGATGGAGCTGTCGGAGGGTTTCCCGGCCATTATGCTGTCAGCAACCTTCATCTGATGCAGCTCACGGGAGATAAGACACCTAATTGAGAAAACATTTGCAATGGCATGTTGGGCAACATTGTAGCCCAATCCATACCATATGGAATCATGGGTAAAGTCTCCTTGACAATGAACCAATCTCACAGACCCAGTGGCAAGGTGAACAGGAACTGAGGAGTCATCTGTTCAGTACTGTCTTTGCTTAAAAAAAAGAGCCCACTGCTCAACATCAAAGTGAAGCGGCAAAATAAGTGTTTCAACACTGAGATAATTCAAGTCTGCGAGCTTTTGGTGAACATGGGGATTTAATACGAGAAACACAGGTAGTGGACTATGGACTGAGAATGCCATAGGCTATTAGCCGAAAATTTCTGCATGACAGATGGAACTGCTTAGAGTATCATGCAATGTTTTTACAGACTTCGAGGCTGATGCAGTATCTGTTTCTACATTGCATGCGTAAAGAGCTAATTTTCTCAAACATGAAGAAAATGTGCTATTTTTTCTTCAGCTTCTATTCCTGTTTCAGCTTTTCTTTCATCTAATATTAAGCAAAATATAAATGTTGTGTTATATTTAAAATAGGAATAGTGCTTTCAGCAGAGTTAGCAGATAATCTGCTTTGAACAGAAGAGCTAATAGGAATTATGAGGGAAAATGTTAAATTACATTTTTTAAAAGAAATTACGTTTCCATCTTACGAACATAATATTGTCATATAATAATTACGTTTTTAAAGATTTTTGAATTCTGATCAACAATCATAAGCAAAATTGGCATATGACAAACAGCATCCTTGTGTTTAGTCACCCAGAACACTTACCGGCTTATGTTACTTCGAGTTTTATTAAAATCAAACCCCTTTTTACCCTAATTACAAATTCTTTGCCCTTAGAGAAATTTGAAGACTGACAGAACGAAAAGAAGGAATAATTTTAAGACAGCACGGAGGCTTCAGAATTAAAAGCAGATATTGTCTTGGAGCTAAACTAAACACAAACAAAACAAAAAGTGTGCCATGGTATTTTTTTCCCCCTTCTTTCCTCGCAAAGCATGTTGCATTAAAATCAATATCATCTTCGTGTCTTTGAAACAGGAGAATCAATCATGCACATCCATTTTAAGTTATCCAAGTCTAATCAATTCCTTATGGTTATAATTGCAGATAAGTCTTTTATTTCTCACAAACAACACACTAGATATCAGATAATATCTTGCCCATGGATAGGGGAATTAAATATTTAAATTAAAACGTAGATTAAGTAAATTAGAAAGTTCAGTATTTAGTGAACATGACAGCTGCAATTCAACATTTTGGCACGAATTAAGATCTGTTATTCACACACACTTTATTATTCTGTAATTTTTTGATAATGATTTGCAACTCCTTTTACTAGACCTTAAAAGGTAAGGTTTCATTAACCTCCTGTTTCTTAAAAGAAATATCACACTAAAAGTATACTATTCCTTCACTATTGTGGAAAGACTAGAAAAAGTGAATTTATGGAAAAGTATAATTCTACACCCAACTTTCTGAAGCAACCATGCAATAAAAAAATTTAAGAGAAGGAAATGCATTGTTAATACAATAACTTTAATTTTGATTGTTAACCAGCAAGTTGGTGCAACAGAATTCAATAATTAAAATGATTAAACTATGAATAAACATTGAGATTTTAATAACATCCAAAGTAGCAATTCTAACTTTCATTTTGCATTGAAAAGTATTATTGCAAAATTTCTCTTGAATGTTATTGTGTTGAAAAAACGTACTTCCCACAAAGGAGTTTGCTATTGTTCAAAATGAACTCTTTTCACATTTGTTTTGTAGTTTAAATGAAGGAAAATGTCAACGAATTGCCCAAAAGACACAGACTACCATCCTTAATTGAATCGTAGGTTGTTTCCACTAAAACTGAAATATATTGGATTGTAGAAACAGTTTGTAAGTTAATTTGACTAGTGTCTCCTTAAAAATTACATGTAATGTCACAGGTGAAAATAAATGATTTTAACAACTTGTGGGGAAAAGGCTGAAAGAAAGCAAAGGTTAATATAATCTAACTATGCATCAGGTATAGAATGTCAGATCTGTCAAATTTCATCACAGTGTGCTGGTCTGCTAAGAGATTTGATTTTTCACTGCTGTCCTACCATGTTCAAGTCACAAACTGCCAGCAGCAACCAGCAAACAACCATAGGCTTGCAGTAACAGGCCTGAGTGGGAAGCCAGCCGAAAGAACCATCTGCTTCCGATTTCTAACTGAGCCAAGATGTGCAGTGAAGTATCCTCACTAGCTCAGCCAGCCGCCCCACTAAAGTTATTAGCGTTACAAGTGAAATTATCTCTCCAAACAGTGGGGGTGCTGTAAGTCACCTCATGAGAAAACTGAGCAGCATCATTTTCACTTCAGCACAAAGATGCCGTTCTTACAGTTTCACCAAAGGCAGGAGAAACAGAGCATTCCCTATATACTAGGTCCTGCGTGTTCGGTTCCAGTCCACAGGAAGTTCAATAGCTTCTCTGTGACTGGATTTCATTGAGGAACAAAGACAAGCTTCTGTTCATTTTTCCCCTATAATGTCACATTGTGCTTACAAAAACAGAATTCTTTTTTCATTCCTCTGAAAAAAGAGCTTCAGCTGCAAGTAAGAAAACGTTGGATAAAATTATTTAATTCCAAACCCTGCAGGCAACTATCAACACAGGGGCTAAAAAAAATGCAAAAATGTCTAAACCTGTTTTTTTAATGATTCGGTTAGATGTTCAGTAGATAATTTAAAAGCAATTTAATTACATGAAAATATTATGTTTAATACAATGGTGACACTTCATTATTTTACATATTCTGAACTAAAAATCTAATAAACTAAGATGACCACTTGTACAGTTAATTATAACCCACTGTATATGTTACTAAACCATTCAGTTTTCTTCTTCGGCCTGATCCTGATCTCAGGTGGATTGCTATTGAGAGAGTGCGAATAACTTGCTTTAGAGTTCCAGGACAAGAGAAACCAAAGAACCACTCTACCCCTCCTGATCATCATGCTGTGAGCTACTGCTGCAAACTATGTCTGCTTGACATTGGTTGAAATCAAATTCAGACATGCCTGTGATGTTATACATAGCGGAATTGCACATCAATTTACTTGCTATCTAGATTCATGCATGTGCAGTGGCTATTTTGGGTTTGGTATCAATTCAGCTGTTAGTATTTGGAATCGTAAACCACCAGGAATCAGGAAGGAGACTGCAAACTAAAAATAAGCATGCACCTACAACCTGTGAACAATCTTTGCTTTCTCAGTATGGATAAATCTAACCAGACATTGCATTTTCCGTTCAGTAACTTTACAGGTTTTATTAAGATTCAATTTAAAGTTTGAATAATTCTTCATACTTCTCAGCAATCTGATGAATAACAAAGAGTTGCAGCTTGATTTATTGAAAATGGTCCCATACCGATAATTCAAGATTTTCTGTATTATAGAGTCATAGAGATGTACAGCACGGAAACAGACCTTTCGGTCCAACTCATCCATGCCGACCAGATATCCCAACCCAATCTAGTCCCACCTGCCAGCACCCGGCCCATATCCCTCCAAACCATTCCCATCATATACCAATCCAAATGTCTTTTAAATGTGCAATTATACCAGCCTCCACTACTTCCTCTGGCAGCTCATGTACACGTACCACCCTCTGAGTGACAAAGTTGCCTCTTAGGTCTCTTTTATATCTTTCCCCTCTCACCCTAAACCTATGCCCTCTAGATCTAGACTGCCCCACCCCAGGGAAAAGACTTTGTCTATTTATCCTATCCATGCCCCTCATGATTTTGTAAACCTCTATAAGGTCACCCCTCCACCGTTTCAGGGAAAACAGGTCCAGCCTATTCAACCTCTCCATATAGCTCAAATCCTCTAACCCTGGCAACATCCTTGTAAATCTTTTTTGAACCCTTTCAAGTTTCACAACATCTTTCCGATAGGAAGGAGACCAGAATTGCACGCAATATTCCAACAGTGGTCTAACCAATGCCCAGTACAGCTGCAACATGACCTCCCAATTCCTGTAATCAATACTCTGACCGATGAAGGAAAGGATACCAAACGCCTTCTTCACTATCCTATCTACCTATGACTCCACTTTCAAGGAGCTATGAATCTGCACTCCAAGGTCTCTTTGTTCAGCAACACTCCCTACGACCTTACCATTTGTTGGGACAGGTCTTCTGTCCCCGTGTTCGTTTGGAGGAGAGAGACACCGGGTCTGATTAAAAGTATAAACAGGTTTAATGAGAGAGAATCGTACACAGTACAGTGAGGTGTCTAGCTCACTGGAGAAGGCGCGTTCTGACTATATTTTTAATTTGTCTATCCTTTTGTTCTCTCACATTCCAGAGTTACATCCTTATTTGGTAAAATGCAGAATTTTAGTATGTCATTGGTTCTCACCTGATAACATTCTATTACCTCAGTTTGAGCTACGTGCATTTAGACACGGCTCCAATGTCCTGTTATCTCTCACCCTCCCTGGGGCCTCTTCAGGCTATGCCATCAGCTTTTCAGTCTGTTCTTAGTGTAACATAATGGCTTACTGTTGTCTAGTGAAGCTAACAGGTTCCAGATTTGCTAATACTACCTTACGTGAGCACTACCTAACAATAAAGTTTCTTACACTACCTAACCTTAATAATGGATCCCAACACATTAAATGTATGAGTCCTGCTAAGATTTGCTTTACTAAAATGCAGCACCTTGTATTTATCTGAATTAAATTCCATCTACCACAGCCCATTGGCCCATGTGATCAAGATCCTGGTATAATCTGAGGTAACCTTCTTCGCTGTCCACTACACCTCCAATTTTGGTGTCATCTGCAAACTGACAAAAATAGACTGGAAGCAGAGGCTAACTGGGAAGACAGTAGAGCAAAAATGGCAGGAGTTTGTCGGTATAATTGAGGACACTATACAGAGGTTCATCCCCAAGAAAAGATTATCCGGGGAAGGATTAGACAACCATGGCTGACAAAGGAAGTCAGGAAATGTATTAAAGAAAAAGAGAGATCCTATAAAGTGGCTAAGAACAGTGGGAAATCGGAAGATTGGGAAGAATACAAAAGCAAACAGAGGATAACAAAGAGTGTAATAAGAAATGAGAGGATCAAATATGAAGGTAGGCTAGCCAGTAATATTAGAAATGATAGTAAAAGTTTCTTTCAGTACATAAGAAACAAATGACAGGCAAAAGTAGACATTGGGCCACTTCAAACTGATGCAGGAAGCCTAGTGATGGGAGATAAGGAAATAGCAGGAGAACTTAACAAGTACTTTGTGTCAGTTTTTACAGTGGAAGATATGAGTAATATCCCAAAAGTTAAAGGGAGTCACGGGGCTGAGTTGAGTATGGTTGCCATTACGAAAGAGATAGTGCTAGAAAAGTTAAAAAGTCTTAAAATTGATAAATCTCCTGGCCCCGATGGGATACACCCTAGAGTTCTGAGAGAGGTGGCTGAGGAAATAGCAGAGGCATTGGTTGAGATCTTTCAAGAGTCACTGGAGTCAGGAAAGGTCCCGGATGATTGGAAGATGACTGTTGTAACCCCCTTGTTTAAGAAAGGATCAAGGCAAAAGATGGAAAATTATAGGCCAATCAGTTTAACCTCACTTGTTGGTAAAATTCTAGAATCCATCATTAAGGATGAGGTTTCTAAATTCTTGGAAGAGCAGAGTCTGATTAGAACAAGTCAACATGGATTTAGTAAGGGGAGGTCATGCCTGACAAACCTGTTGGAATTTTTTGAAGAGGTAACAAGTAGGTTAGACCAGGGAAACCCAGTGGATGTGGTCTATCTAGACTTTCAAAAGGCCATTGATAAGGTGCCACACGGGAGGCTGCTGAGCAAGGTGAGGGCCCATGGTGTTCGAGGTGAGCTGCTGGGATGGATTGAGGATTGGCTGTCTAACAGAAGGCAGAAAGTTGGAATAAAAGGTTCTTTCTCAGAATGGCAGCCGGTGACGAGCGGTGTCCCGCAGGGTTCGGTGTTGGGGCCACAGCTATTCGCATTATATATTAATGATTTGGATGAGGGGACTGGGGGCATTCTAGCGAAGTTTGCCGATGATACGAAGTTAGGTGGACAGGCAGGTAGTACTGAGGAAGTGGGGAGGCTACAGAAGGATCTAGACAGGTTGGGAGAGTGGTCCAGGAAATGGCTGATGGAATTTAACGTGAGCAAGTGCGAGGTCTTGCACTTTGGCAAAAAGAATAAAAGCATAGACTACTTTCTAAATGGTGAGAAAATTAGTAAAGCCAAAGCACAAAGGGATCTGGGAGTGGTAGTTGAGGATTCTCTAAAGGTAAACATGCAAGTTGAGTCCGTGATTAAGAAAGCAAATGCAATGTTGTCTCTTATCTCAAGACGGTTGGAATATAAAAGCAGAGATGTGCTACTGAGACTCTATAAATCTCTGGTTAGGCCCCATTTGGAGTACTGTGTCCAGTTTTGGTCCCCACACCTCAGGAAGGACATACTGGCACTGGAACGTGTCCAGCGGAGATTCACGCGGATGATCCCTGGAATGGCAGGTCTAACATATGAAGATCGGCTGAGGATACTGGGATTGTATTCGTTGGAGTTTAGAAGATTGAGGGGAGACTTAATAGAGAAGTACAAGACAATACGTGGCTTGGAAAGGGTGGACGCTAGGAAATTGTTTCCGTTAGGTGAGGAGACTAGGACCCGTGGACACAGCCTTAGAATTAGAGGGGGTCAATTCAGAACAGAAATGCGGAGACATTTCTTCAGCCAGAGGGTGGTGGGCCTGTGGAATTCATTGCCACGGAGTGCAGTGGAGGCCAGGACGCTAAATGTCTTCAAGGCCGAGATTGATAGATTCTTGATGTCTCGAGGAATTAAGGGCTACGGGGAGAACGCTGGTAAGTGGAGTTGAAATGCCAATCAGCCATGATTGAATGGCGGAGTGGACTCGATGGGCCAAATGGCCTTACTTCCACTCCTATGTCTTATGGTCTTACTAACTGTACCTCTTATGCTCACATCCAAATCATTTACATAAATGAAGAAAAGTAATGGACCCAGCACCGATCCTTGTGACACTCCACTGGTCACAGGCCTCCAGTCTGAAGAACAACCCTCCACTACCACCCTCTGTCTTCTACCTTTGAGACAGTTCTGTATCCAAATGGCTAGTTCTCCATGTATTCCGTGAGATCTAACCTTGCTAACCAGTCTCCCATGGAGAACCTTGTCAAACGCCTTACTGAAGTTCCATATAGATCACATCCACTGCTCTGCTCTCATCAATCCTCTTTGTTACTTCTTCAAAAAACTCAATCAAGTTTGTGAGATATGATTTCCCAGGCATAAAGCCATGTTGACTATTCCTAATCAGCCCTTGCCTTTCCAAATACATCCTGTCCCTCAGGATTCCTTCCAACAACTTGCCCACCACCGACATCAAGCTCTCTGGTGTATAGTTCCCTGGCTTGTCCTTACCATCCTTCTTAAACAGTAGCACCACGTTAAGCAACCTCCAGTCTTTAGGGCACCTCACCTGTGACTATCGATGATACAAATATCTCAGCAAGTGGTCCAGCAATCACTTCCCTGGCATCCCAGAGTTCTAGGGTACACCTGATCAGGTCCTGGGATTTATCTACCTTCATGCATTTCAAGACATCCAGCACTTCCTTCTCTGTAATGGGTGAATAGTATTCAAGAAAGTTAGAGCTTTTTTACAAAGGATTTTAAAATTATGAATAAAATTTTGGTTGGACGCTGACAGAAGATACTTAATAGGATAAGAAAAAGTCACAGAAACAGCCATTCAGCCTAATTAGTCCATGCCAGCATTCATACTTCACTCAAGCTGCCTCCTATCGTTTCTTATCTAAATCTATCATCATATCTTCTATTTTCTTCTTCATATGTTTATCTATCTTCAACTTATTATTTTGTTTCAAACATTTCCCATTCTAGCAAGTTCAACATTCTTATCTTTTTTTGAGTAAGAACTTTTCTTCTGAATTCCCTACTGGATTTCTTAGTGAATATCTTATGTTGATAATTTATAGCTATTCTTTTCTAAACAAGTAGTCCTGATTAGAAAGGCATGGGTTCAAAGCCTACTCATTTAGACTGACACTTCCAATGCAGTGCTAAAAGAGTGCAGCAGTGTCAGAGATGTTGGTTTTCAACTGTGATGTTAAACTGAAGCACCATCTCCTCCTTGGTTGGGTATCAACAGTCCACTGGCACTATTTTAATAAAGAGCAGGAGAGTTAGTCGCATTGTCTTGGCCATCTTGTTATCCGTCAATAAATAACATATTGGTGTTGTAGTTCTGTTCGCCGAGCTGGGAATTTGTGTTGCAGAAGTTTCGTCCCCTGTCTAGGTGACATCCTCAGTATTTGGGAGCCTCCTGTGAAGTGCTTCTGTGATCTTTCCGCTGGCACTTGTAGTGGTTTGCCGGAGGAAAGATCACAGAAGTGCTTCACAGGAGGCTCCCAAGCATAGAGGATGTCACTTAGACAGGGGATGAAATGTCTGCAACATATATTCCCAGCATGGCGAACAAAACCACAACAACGAGCACCCAAGCTACAAATCTTCTCGCAAACTTTGAATAACATATTGGTGGCATGGTAGCTCAGTGGTTAGCGTTGCTGCCTCACAGCACCAGGAACCCAAATTTGATTCCAGCCTCAGGCGACTGTCTGTGTGGAGTTTGCACATTCTTCCCTTGTCTGTGTGGGTTTCCTCCCACAGTCCAAAGATGTGCAGGTTAGATGATTTGGCCATGCTAAATTTCCCATAGTGTTCAGGGATGTGTAGTTAGGTGCATTAGATTGAGGTTAAATATAGGATCGGGGAGATTGGTCTGGGTGGGTTACTGTTTGGAGAATTGATGTAAACTTGTTGGGCCAAAGAGCCTATTTCCACACTGATGGGACTCTGATAACAAAAAAGAGGAAACATCCGGTGTGTTCACTCGACCAAAATGTTCTGTCATTTTGAGAATCATAATGGCTAGACAATTTCCAAAGGCACTTTGTGATTTATTAGAATTATCTTTTGATGGGAATTTGGCAGATCCTCCATCAAATGTAAACAACATATTCACTTCTGCATGGAAATAGATAAACCCTTGTACATCATGCTCTATGATAAAACATGATTCCTGGAAAGCACATGAACAGCATTTTACGCACAACTGTAACTCACAAAAACTTGAACTGATTTTTCAAACATCTTTCCTGAAAGGAGTGACTATTGCCAGGCATTACTATACCAGCACTGTCAATATATTATCCAAATGGTGCTTCTTCTATGTAAGCTAGACATTTTCTAATCAAACTGTTCAGAGATGTTATTATACACCTCTATAGCAGTTGAGACAGGAACCCAGGTCTCCTGGCTCAAACATAGGGACACTGCACTTGCACCACAAGAGCCTCCAGTATGGTGGAGCCACCAAGGCTGAGCCCAATCCTGTTCTTACTCACAACACACAATTGTCATATTCCAGGAGGAATTATAAGATAGCATTAGAAGTGACAGACCAGGCTGGTTCTTCATCCCAGACTTTCAGGCACTGAGTCCAATTACAAATGTTAACATCGCAATCACTCAGATCAACGTAGAACTGGCATCATGGCCTTCTTGATTCGCTGCACCCAATATTGAACTTTAAGTTCAACAATGAAGGGAATTTCAGTGAAATATTTAACTATGAATATCCAGATCAATATCCAAAATGAAACATGCAGCCACACAATACTTGAAACATGAAATGGGCTCAATTGACATTGAACTGTTCAGTTATTGCAAATGCAATACAAATATCTCGAGGTAATGGTTTTATACTATTTCCGGTATAACTTATTTCTTGGTTGTTTAGATCGATCAAAATGATCAATATGACCTCAAAATTTTGAAGTTAGTAACACGGGGAGAATATGTGCAGTGAACAGCTACAATAAACTCAGGAAGAGTAGCTACAAGGCTAATGGTACCCTCAAAAGGAAACTATTCACAATCTTGCAAGTCAACAGTGCCAAATAAAATAGCAGCCTTGTGGAGCACCTGGAATATGAGGACATTACATTACATGGAGCCGTATCTGGAAATACTGTGCTCCTGTCTATTTTCTTGATGTTGTCAAAGATTCAATTTGTCATAATGATTGACTTATTGTTACTTTCTTAGCATTAAAATTACAAATGGCAGGAGGCAATTAAGGGCAAATAATAAAGATTTTATGAACTTCACAGGAATTTGAATGCTCACTACTCAGAGCCAATGAGGCAGAAACTGGTATTTATTAATTTTTCAGCATGAAGATGGGTACAAAGCAAATCAATTAACCAGTGGGTTGTCCTCTGTCCAAGGTATTGATTCTAATGTTGAGTGACCCTTTACCAGACCATTTGTGAGAAACACTCAAGTCTGAAGGCATTTAACCTGTAGCTTATCAAATTATCACATCATATGCCCTCCAAGTAGGGAATGCAGGGAATAAAGTTTTAATTATTTTTAGGAACTAATGCTCTAATCAATATATTTTAGGCAGAGCTGACTTCAAATGTTCCAATAAGAACAACATCTGCAATATTTGATCGTCTGTGAATACAGATTGCAGTATCTTTTGAGAGGTTTTCATGGGGAGACAATGGTGTGATGGTATTGCCAATGGACCAGTAAAGGTTTAGACACAGGTTCAAATCTTAATTATGGCAGTTCAATAAATAAAATCTGGATTTACATCTCCTATCAGTCATGGTGACTGTGAAGGAATAATTAATTTCAAAAAAGAAAATTTGCCATCCCTTAGCTGGCCTGACATACACGTGAGTCTGAATTTTAAATTGTCTTAAATAACCTAATTCAGTACAAGGACAATTAGGGACAGACAAAAAAAACTGTTATTAATTGTACAGGTTGAGCTGCGTGAATTTCTTCTGATATTCCTTGACACCTGTAAATCTTATTTCTGCTACTGTGATGGTTCCTTGCATTCTAGTGATACCCAGGACTCTTAAAACTGCCTATAGGATCAAATGTGCTTTGTAGTGGATAGTGTACATAATGGTCTATGGGGTAGTCTTTAGACTTTCGCTCCATAATGCTTACCGCTTTCTCATGCAAAACATTCAGATTAGGTCTCATTTTAAGGGATCTTTCCTGTTATTAATGACTTCCATAGTTCTGATGATGCACAGGATGAGATATATCCTTAGATTAGGTAAAAACAATGACTGCAGATGCTGGAAAACAGATTCTGGATTAGTGGTGCTGGAAGAGCACAGAAGTTCAGGCAGCATCCGAGGAGCAGTCAAATCAACGTTTCGGGCAAAAGCCCTTCATCAGGAATAAAGACAGAGAACCTGAAGCATAGAGAGATAAACTAGAGGAGGGTGGGGGTTGGGAGAAAGTAATATAGAGTACAATAGGTGAGTGGGGGAGGGGATGAAGGTGATAGGTCAGGGAGGAGGGTGGAGTGGATAGGTGGAAAAGAAGATAGGCAGGTAGGGCAAGTCATGGGGACAGTGTTGAGCTATCCTTAGATTGTTAATGGAGGAAATTTTCCAAGGTTATGCTCAGGCTGGATTCTGCAAAGCATTACTCAGTTTCAGAGGCTGGGATTCATCTGCAAACATCACTATTGGTCACGCTGGGAGAGAAATGTATCTGCTAATTGATTGAAGGGTATAATCTGTCCCTCCTGGAGGAACTCGCCTTGTGATCTCTTTCTCAGGGCCAGACTCTGACTCACCTGATGAGTCAGTGTGAGAGCTTCCTGTTGTGCTGGATTATGAACAGGGCTGGAGCAAGAGAAATTTCAAGCAGCCTGGAGCCTTTTTTTAGAAACTCGCTGATGTAAATTGCAGCCCCCAATCACCAGAAAGAAATGTAGCCAGTGGACATGAGATCGTTGGACATCATTATGAGCAGGTTAAAAAGGGAATAATACATATTTGATGTTAAGCCCCAGTCAAGCACAAAGAAGAAGCATTTCTGTGTCAAGGTAGGACAGATTAGCAACTCAAAGGGCTTGGAAGAAACATAGAAGAAATAAAAGGCATTGGAGAAGCAAACAATGCATAAATAAAGAGGGAATATATGAGGAAAATGCAATAAAATGGGTCAACTGAAAAACCTGGAACACCTTTCAGTCAGCTAATAAATTAAACTAGGTTCATAGAAATATGGAATATTCAAAGAGGAAAATAGATCATTCATTCTCACAAGTTTGTCCATCATTCAAGTTAAATCAGAGGTGATTTGTACCCCAACTCTGTTTGTTTGCCTTTGCTAAGATTCACTTTTTATCTCTGTCCTGCAAAAATGAAAATACTGTTAGATTCTGAAGTTATAATTGTCAGTTTTCAGATCAGAGCACTTTAGTGCAATTGATATAAGATCAGATTTTATTCCTGATTATTGCCTTGAGGTCTGTCAGGAAATTACAAGTCCAGCGATGCAGTCAGAATAGGAATTAACTGGGAAGTTAAAAAAAAAGCAAATAACAGGTGCACTTAGCTAACTGCTCAGTACAAGGGGTCATTGACTGTTTGCTGCCTTCATGGCCATGTGTACAATGGGCTCACCAGGGGCTGGTCAAACAAAAACATTTCATGCCATCACAGTGCAGATTGTATGTGATCACTGCTTCCAGATCTTGTTGGTGTGCATGTGGTTCCCTAGGAATATTATGATCCTTATATCCTCAGGCACTCCCAGATATCACTGGTCCTTGGGCCACAACTGGATGGTTGCTCGAAGATAGAAGTGATAAATGTTAAAGAGGTAGCTCATGAAGCCAGTCATCCAACAGGACAATTACTGAGAACATCACTTGCCTTTAAGAAATGAAATTCTAATGCCTGGACTGATCTGTTGCTGCCTTACATTATGCACCTTTTTACAGGTGCAGCCTGGTGCTGCAGGTGCAGATGAGCACATTGTAAACTGGCAAGCTTCCTCAGATGAAAACTTTAATGATAATTTAGAAGGAGAACATCAGGATCAATCCCAGCATGCCATTCAACATGAGAATCAGTATAAAGTGGCTATCATGGTGATATGGGAGTCGCTGATAATGAAGAATAAAAGTTCATTCCCACAAGCAGTAAGGATGGCCCCTTACAAATGTTAACCTTCAATCCTAATACACTGCCAATATCCTGTAGGCCTACATCACCAATACTCTTTAAAAGAGAGCATCTGAGGCCCCTGAAAGGTGACCGTGGTTTGCTTCCCACATGTGACAGGTGTGTAAATGTAAAGCAACCATCCTCCAAATGTTCTGCTGGTTGTCTATGAGCTGCTAGTCTCTTGATGGAAGAAGCTATGCATACAGATAAGAGCCACTGCTCAGGGACTAGATGACTTTCTCCCAGCCCAACAACCACCACAGTATGTATGCCCTCTAGAATCTCATCTTCATATATCCAACAGCCACCACCTTATAGATGACTCTGGAGATTTATCGACTGCCTGGACACTTCTCTGTAAGTTTCAGGCCTAGACTGTTACCACTGTCCACAGCTGGTCCAGCTCTTGCGTAGTGTTTGAAATAGGACTACTTTGTTTACAAAAGTGTGCATACATAACCAATGTTCCAGGTCAATGATCATTCATTGAAAATGGAAGAAGTAGTGATGTGACAGTGTTTTAGTGAGTACAGATGGAGAGAGGGAGGAGAGAAAAGAACAAAAAAAAGGTTTGCGATAGTGTGGACTGTGGAAGATAGCAAATGAGAAAAGTGATTATGGTGCAAGATAAAAGGAGATGCAAATGGTACAAATAAAGAAATAAAAGATGTCTCCAGATAGAGTATGAATCGAAATATCAGTACTATTATGATCATCCAAAAATATCTCAAATTGTTAATTTAAAGACATCGCCCAGTTTCTCAAACTTCTACTAAAATTTATTGGAATAGTGCAAGAGGTTGAGGACCAAGAGATCAGAGTGGAAATGAAAGTGATAAGTAGCTCAAGCTGATAGAGAAGAATAGATTGGAAGAAGTAATATAAATTGCTGCCTTACATAAAAAGGACTGACTGGGGCCTTGCACAATAGTGCAGACGTATATGAAATGGGAAGTGCCATAATAAATATGCTTGTGAATATATTTTGGTTGTATTATTAATTTATCAATATATCTGTTCATTCTTAATTTTAAGATCTGAATGCAGTTGTATCTGAAATGAAGACTTATCTGTTCTTTTCATAACTGTTGCCTGACCTACAGTATCTTTCTATCACTTTCTGCTTTTATTTTGAAATGCCCATATCTGCAGCATTTTCCATTTTACTGTAAAAATGTTGATGAAGACATTGTCCCATTACAACAGAAATACATATAGGAGACATCTAATGTGGATTTTTTAATGCAGTTATGTTCTGCTTCACCACCATTACCTTTGTTCAAAAATATGAAAGAAATCTCATTTACCAGCACACTTTACCATTAGTTACCAACAGAGTGAAACTCCAGCAGGGGATCACATACATGCTGCCACATAAATCAGCCTATAGCAAACAAAACAGTCCTACATCCAATTATCCAGAACAGATCTTCATTTCCCTGCCACATCCAGTTGAAAATAATTATTATGCGGCATCAGGTAATTGGCAGAAAGAGGAGGAGGATCGATGAACAATCAATGTTTATCCCTTCTGTCACTTGGCACTTTTACTTCAGTATATTGGAAGGATATGATTGCACTGGAGACAGTGCACAGTAGATTCACCAGGATGTTACCTGCGATGAAAAATCTCTGTTATGAGGAAAAACTGAATAGGCTGGGTTTGCTTTCTGTGGACAAAAGTGAATACTGCAGATGTGGGAGATTAGAATCAAGTGTGTGGTGCTGGAAAAGCACAGCAAGTCAGGCAGCATCTGAGGAGGAGGAAAATCGATGTTTCGGGCAAAAGCCCTTCATGAGGGCTTTTGCCCGAAACGTCGATTTTCCTGCTCCTCCGATGCTGCCTGACCTGCTGTGCTTTTCCAGCACCACACTCTTGATTTGCTTTCTGTGGAGCTAAAGAGACTGACAGGGACTCTGACTGAGATGTACAAAATTATGAGTGGCTTAGACAGAGTGGATTGTGGGAATCTCTTCCCCTTGACAGATATGTCTAAGACCAGAGGGTATAAGTTTAACGTGAGGAGCAAAAAGTTAAAAGTCGATCTGAGAAAGAATTTTTTCACCCAGAGGGTGCTACCTGAGAGGATGGTGAAGACAGATATTCTCACATTTAAAAAGCATTTGCATGAGTACTTAAAATGCCAGGATATTGTAGGCTATTGATCAAGTGTAGATAAATGGGATTAATGTAGTCTGTTGTTTGTCGGCCAGCATTGATATTGTGGGCTGAAGAGCTTATTTCTATGTTGTATGATTCTATGACTTTCACCCAATGTATTAATTTGAGAATACACAACTTTTCTGCAAAAAGCTCAATTAATATACTTAACCTAAAAACAAATTATATGATCTTATGCTGTTTATAGTTGATTACATAACAACAGCAACTACCCTTTAAAATTAATAAATTGGACGTGAAACACTTTGTTAGGATGTCTCAAAATAAAAAGATATTTCCCTCTTTTCATTCTGGTTTGGTTTTTCACTCTTTCACTACAACACGTGTAACTAAAGGAATTGCAATATCATATTCACATATTGCAATATGGGGACCCCAATTTTGTTTCAAAATGCCACAATATGCAACTGAAATCTTCAACTTAGAGTAACCTAAGCTGAGCTCTATTCAAAAACACTGAATTATTGATAAAAATTAATCCTCTGAGTGATACGAAGTATAGCTTTATTTTCATTTCGATATCCTGCCAATATTAAATCTTAATCCATATTTGGACAATTCAAATGATCTCATTCTAAGTTTATACTTGGATAGTAACAAGGGACATCAAATAGATCCTCCCTTAATCTCTTAAAACAGAAATGCCTGCTAAGTAGCAGCATGATGAGCAAGGAATCCTGACTCAAAAAGTCCCAGTTCTGGAGAAGGGTCACTGAACCTGAAACATTAACTGTACTTTCTCTCCACAGTTGCTGCCTGACCTGCTGAGTTTTTCCAGCAATTTATGGTTTATGATCCTGCTTCTTTTGGCTTTACCAGGGCCCTGTGGATCACTTGGTGAACTGATATTCATGGTAGTGTCTGATTTCTATTGTTGGGCATTAGGTTAGGAAATGGCTTTGTTGCCAAGAACCTTGTAAGTATGGTGTCAGGATCAGCATTGCTCATACAATGAAACATAAGGATTCATGATCTGGATGGAGCAGGAAAGCACCTGTCCCTCCAACTCTCATTTGCCCCTGTAACTCTATGCTGTGGGTACCATCAAAGATTCCAGCTGCATGGGGAAACAAGTATCCAGCATGGTGGTGCAATCGCTCTTGTCCCCATCTCACTCTGCTAAATAGGTGATCTCACAAAGTTTGAGATAATCCCAGAAATCGCTTCTATGAAACGTGTGGTGAATGATATTCAAAGGATGGAATCTACCGATGACAGGATTAAGGGGAGGGAGGGAGGGCTGACATTTAGGATAGTCATGTTCTTAGTTTCAGGAAATCACTTCACAGCAAACACATGACAGCCAGCTGCACCAGTGCAGCTCTTGGATTTCTTTTATGATCCACTACCTCGCAAAATGGTTGTCCCATCAGCCATGGCTAACTGAATAATGTAAATGAACGATTAGTGCTGAAGTAGATCTGCCATTGAATATTTTGACTGGCATTCTCTCCCAGATACATTCAGTATTTAATACATTTTGTTCAAGCTATCGAGCATGCTGATTCTTGCTTAATAATATTAAATTGCACTGCATTTAAATAAAGCATTTCATCAGCAGGCATCCTTTTTAAATGAATTAGAGTCATTTTTGACATTCCTTTCCCTTTTTTTTTCATTTTTCTTGGAATAGTGAAGGATGATAATGTACTGTGGGGGATGGTTTGGAGAAATCACTGATCCTGTTGGCATGTGGGAACCAAATTTATAAAAATACCAAGCTGGAGCACGATAGATAAAAAAATTGAAGTAGAGGACATTACAGCAGTAGCTGAGAAAGGAGGGCAATGGGTTAGTTTTGGATTGTTTAATAAGGAGCTGGAAAAAAAGTCCACTTTCATTCCTGCTTGAGTTTTAAGAGTTAATGATGATGTTAATTGATGAAATCAGACAATGCTCTGATGCTGCATTCTTGACGAAATCTCGCAATTGTTCAATATGTAATGTTAGGAGATCCTCATGTTGATGATTTGGAGGAGCCAGTCTTGGACTGGGGTGTACAAAGTTAAAAATCACACAACACCAGGTTATAGTCCAATAGGTTTATTTGGAAGCTCCGAAAGCTAGTACTTCCAAATAAATTTGTTGGACTATAATCTGGTGTTGTGTGATTTTTTAATTTAAACTCATGTTGATGGATTATTTCATGCTTATCTACAAAGGTTTAGTTTCTAACGTGGATCCCTATGATAGCACCGCTCTGAAATCTAGGATGTGATTTTGCTGAAGTGGTGGAGGTCCTATTATTGGAGTGTTTTCAGATTGTCAATCTGCTAAGGTTGGAAAAGGAGGTTCCACTGTGATATTCCCAGCAAGTTGGCTGCTGTCACATTCAGAGATTGGAACTCTGCTGCTTTGACAACATCACTCAGAGAGATGGCCTCCACTAAACCAGCAAGGAGAATATGACAGGGCCTCTGCCTTGCAGTGCCCTTGGAAGCATAAACATTAAATATATTTTGCATGGAGCCAAGTAGGCAGGACCTGGAGGACTAAAGGGAGACAGTATTCTAGTGGCAGCATTCAGACCTCTGGTGACTACATTGTTTTTTGTTATCCTTTCCTATGTGCTACAGAGCATCCAAGTTGCTGATGCCTGCCCTCTCATATGGTGACATTCTTTATTGGAAAGAATAATCTCCAACTGGGAAAAAAAAAATTAGAGGGCCAGGAAAACTACCTTTATGTGTGAAATTAATTATACAAATTGGCTGCCAATCTCCTTTTGGTGAGCAGTTGAGTTACTGTTATTCCCATCACTGAGAAATTTGCCTGGGAAATTTTCCTGACATGACTCTCCAGTGCATGGTCCCCAGCTGCTCTTCCAGATACACTGGGGGCGAAGAAAATAAAGTTTCTAAAGTTTGATCCATTATCGAGCAAATTCACAGAGTTTTGCAGTGATGGGGGAGGCTGTTGTTCATAAATAGCAGTTTCTTTAAATTTATTATCCTATGTATATTTACAGTTCCATTCTAATGCACCTCTTCTCATGCCTGAATTGATTGAATTCTCCCAACTTTTAAATTAGTTCTCAGATATGATGGCCAGCCTTTCTGATCATTTATTTTGTGCCATTGTAGGGTTTTAATATCTTGTCATCATCTTGAATGAAGACTTCCAGGTGTTGTCCAAGTTCTTCCGTAGTTCATTAACTTTTTTTATTATGCTCCACTGTCTTCAGTTTAATATCATCAACAAATTACTTGGATATGTAGAAGATTTATCATTAAATCCTGTGGTAATCCAGTCATTATATAACTTATAATACTCCCTTTACGAACACTTCCTATCATTCAATGTTAACTTAGGGTGCTGACGTATGCAAAGCAGCTATTCCTGTTGAACTTTCTCAAGGCTTACTGGTGGTCTACGGTGTCAATGAACTGAAATAGATAACTGGTCCCTGGAAAACTGTGTGTGGAGGCCTTAGGCCTAAAACACAACTAAAACAAAGCCATGCAGACATCGGGAGAATGTGCAAACGCCACACAGTCACCCAAGGCTGTAATCAAACGCAGGTCCCTGGCGCTGTGAGGCAGCAGTGTTAACCACTAAGCCACTGTGCCACCCCTTGAATATGGCACTTGAAGCCAGGACTTTTGGTGTGGTGTGCATTACAAAGCTTTATTCCTTGACTAGGAATTAAACCCAGGCTGTGGTGTTTAAAACTTCTAATTTTAACTACCAGATCACCAGGTATGTCAGCTTGCAAGTTATATGTTTACCTCATTAGGCCTCTTGAATTTCATTTAACTGAGGTGACTGCACTACAGTAAGCTGGAGAACCTAAAAGCACTCAGCATCTATTTGAAACGAATGTTGTGAGTGAGCACAACTATGAAATCCTGAAATCATGCAAGTTTTGGGGCAGCAAATTCAAGTGGAGCAGTTAATACCATCTCATCAACTTGGATTTCTCGCTCCCTCATTTAACTGTAAGTAATTTCATAATAAATGACCCCACACACCTCTTAAAGAATGTACTGAATGAAATTTAAACCAAATAAAATTCTTCCCCAAAACCGTGAATAATTCAAATGTTTGATCATGCTTTCAATATGGAGTAATTGGCTTGAATGTAGGTATCTGTCAAGGTGGCAGCTTAAGCTTGCTCAAATGGTCCTGGTGAGGTCAGTTGCTGGAGACAGATGTTCCTAACTTAGCATGTGTCAGCCAATGCATGATTGACAAATTTGCATTCCATGTCATGGTCTGTGCATGGGTAGGTGGCCCCATTGAAGCTAAATTCCCATATATCTGGGGGAATCAGGGACTCTGAATTCAGGAGTCAGGGAAAAGGCTGATACAGGAGTGCCTGAACAGTGCTGCCAGACAGTTCCTCATGGTGATGAGAGAAAAATAGCAGGTTCCAACTGAATTTAGGCTTGGGGATGAATGCTAACAATTCTGAGGACTTTTCCCCTGTCTGGCACTCAGCAGCTGCTCCTTCACTGAACGAACGATTAATTATAGACAAATTTATCTAGAGTATCCTTCCGACTAGAAGGTAGCTACGCCTGGCACTTTGACAGTGATGTCGCACTGCCAGGTAAAGATTCTGCACCTGCACACCCCTTTTGCCACCTAGTGGTGGCATTCTTTTGACAAACAGCCTTTTAAGTAAGCGTAACTTTTACATAAGAGTATGAATTTGGAGCAGGAGTAGGTCATTTGGTCACTTCAGCCTACTTCTCCATTTAATAAGATTCTGCATGACCTGGTACTAACCTCAAATCCAAATTGCCACTGTATTCCAATAATCTTTCATCCTTGCTTGTTAAGAATCTCTCCAACTCTATCACCAAATATATTCAGACTCTGCTTCCATCACTGTTTTGCGGAAAAGAGCTCTGAAAAAAAAATCACAATCCTTGGAGGGAAATATTTTTTCTCATTACTGTGTTAAATGGGTGACCTGGTATTTTTAAATGGTAACACCTCATGTGAGGATCTCCCACAAAAGGAAACATGCTATACACGTCCCCACTGTCAAGTTTCTTTAGGATCTTATCTGTTTCATTCAAGTCAGCGGTTAGTCTTGCAAACTCCAATGGATCCAAGCTAAGCCTCTCCAGCCAGTTATCAAAGACAAGTAAAAACAATGACTGCGGATGCTGGAAACCAGATTTTGGAAGAGCACAGCAGTTCAGGCAGCATCCGAGGGGCAGTAAAATCAACGTTTTGGGCAAAACCCTTCCTCAGGAATAAAGGCAGAGAGCCTGAAGCGTGGAGAGATAAGCGAGAGGAGGGTGGGGTTGGGGAGAAAGTAGCATAGAGTACAATAGGTGAGTGGGGGAGGGGATGAAGATGATAGGTCAGGGTGGGGGACGGGGGAGTGGATAGGTGGAAAAGAAGATAGGCAGGTAGGACAAGTCATGGGGACAGTGCTGAGCTGGAAGTTTGGAACTAGCGTGAGGTGGGGGAAGGGGAAATGAGGAAACTTTTGAAGTCCACATTGATGCCCTGGGGTTGAAGTGTTCCGAGGCGGAAGATGAGGCGTTCTTCCTCCAGGCGTCTGGTGGTGAGGAACAGCGGCGAAGGAGGCCCAGGACCTCCATATCCTCGGCAGAGTGGGAGGGGGAGTTGACATGTTGGGCCACAGGGTGGTTTGGTTGATTGGTGCAGGTGTCCTAAAGCACTCTGCTAGGAGGCGTCCAGTCTCCCCAATGTAGAGGAGACCGCATCGGGAGCAACGGATACAATAAATGATATTAGTGGATGTGCAGATAAAACCTTGATGGATGTGGAAGGCTCCTTTAGGGCTTTGGATAGAGGTGAGGGAGGAGGTGTGGGCGCAGGTTTTGCAGTTCCTGCGGTGGCAGGGGAAGGTCCCAGGATGGGAGTGTGGGCTGTAGGGGGGCTTGGACCTGACCAGGTAGTCACGGAGGGAATGGTCTTTGCGGAAGGCGGAAAAGGAAATATATCCCTGGTGGTGGGGTCTTTTTGGAGGTGCTGGAAATGTCGGCAGATGATTTGGTTTATGCGAAGATTGGTAGGGCGGAAGGTGAGCACCAGGGGCGTTCTATCCTTGTTACGGTTGGAGGGGTGGGGTGCAGTGGTAATCTGGCGCACTGACCTCTAAATCGCTGAAGCCAAATGCCAACTCAAGGACACCTCTTCCAACCGCCCCTCGACCATGACCCCCACCTCCCATCATCAAACCATCATCTCCCAGACCATACAAAACCTCATCACCTCAGGAGATATCCCGCACACAGCTTCCAACCTCCTAATCTGGGAACCCCACACTGCCTGGTTCTACCTCCTTCCCAAGATCCACAAACCTGACCACCCTGGCTGACCCATTGTCTCAGCATGCTCCTGCCCCACTGAACTCATCTCTACCTACCTCGACACTGTCCTATCCCCCCTAGTCCAGGAACTCCCCACATACATTCGAGACACCATCCACGCCCTCCACCTCCTCTAAGACTTCCGTTTTCCCGGTCCCCAAAGCCTCATCTTCACCATGGATATCCAATCCCTCTACACATACATCCGCCATGACCAGGGCCTCCAAGCCCTCCATTTTTTCCTCTCCCGAAGTCCCCAACAGTACCCTTCCACTGACACTGTCATTCGTTTGGCCGAACTGGTCCTCACCCTTAACAATTTCTCCTTTGAATCCTCCCACTTCCTCCAGACCAAAGGGGTAGCCATGGGCACACGTATGGGCCCCAGCTATGCCTGTCTCTTTGTTGGCTACGAAAAACAGTCGATCTTCCATAATTACACCGGCACCACTCCCCACCTTTTCCTCCGCTACATTGATGACTGCATTGGCGCCACCTCCTGCTCCCGCGAGGAGGTTGAGCAATTCATCGACTTCTAGGAGCAAGTGACGACTGCAGATGCTGGAGATCAGAGCTGAAAATGTGTTCCTGAAGAAGGGCTCATGCTCCTTGGATGCTGTCGATTCTCCTGCTCCTTGGATGCTGTCTGACTTGCTGCGCTTTTCTAGCAACACATTTTCAGCAATTCATCAACTTCACCAACACATTCCACCCTGACCTGAAATTTACCTGGACCATCTCTGACTCCTCTCTCCCCTATCTGAACCTCTCCATCTCCATTAATGACGACCAACTTGACACTGACATTTTTTACAAACCCACCGACTCCCACAGCTACCTGGATTACACCTCTTCCCACCATACCTCTTGCAAAAATGCTATCCTGTATTCCCAATTCCTCCGCCTCCACCGTATCTGCTCCCAGGAAGATCAGTTCCACCACAGAACACACCAGATGGCCTCCTTCTTTAAAGACCACAATTTCCCTTCCCACATGCTTAAAGATGCCCTCCAATGCATCTTGTCCACATTCAGCACCTCTGCCCTCAGACCTCACCCCTCCAACCGTAACAAGGACAGAACGCCCCTGGTGCTCACCTTCCACCCTACCAACCTTCGTATAAACCAAATCATCCGTGACATTTCCGCCACCTCCAAAAAGACCTAACCACCAGTGATATATTTCCCTTCCCACCCCTTTCCACCTTCCGCAAAGACCGTTCCCTCAGTGACTACCTGGTCAGGTGAATGCCCCTCTACAACCCACCCTCCCACCCTGGCACTTTCCCCTGCCACCGCAGGAACTGAAAAACCTGTGCCCACACCTCCTCCCTCACCTCTATCCAAGGCCCTAAAGGAGCCTTGCACATCCATCAAAGTTTTACCTGCACATCCACTAATATCATTTATTGTATCCGTTGCTCCCGATATGGTCTCCTCTACATTGGGGAGACTGGACGCCTCCTAGCAGAGTGTTTTAGGGAACATCTCCGGGACACCCACACCAATCAACCATACCACCCTGTGGCCCAACATTTCAACTCCCCCTCCCACTCTGCTGTGGATATGGAGGTCCTGGGCCTCCTTCACCGCCGCTCCGTCACCACCAGAGGCCTACAGGAAGGACGCCTCATCTTCCGCCTCGGAACACTTCAACCCCAGGGCACCAATGTAGACTTCAACAGTTTCCTCATTTCCCCTTTCCCCACCTCACGCTAGTTCCAAACTTCCAGCTCAGCACTGTCCCCATGACTTGTCCTACCTGCCTGTCTTCTTTTCCACCTATTCACTCCCCGTCTCTCCACCCCCAACCTAGCACCTTCATCCCCTCCCCCACTCACCTATTGTACTCTATGTTACTTTCTCCCCACCCCTACCCTCCTCTAGCTTATCTCTCCACGCTTCAGGCTTTCTGCCTTTATTCCTGATGAAGGCTTTTGCCCGAAACATCGATTTTACTGCTCCTCGGATGCTGCCTGAACTGCTGTGCTCTTCTAGCACCACTAATCCAGAATCAAAGACAAGTGGCCCATTCCAGCTTTATGTGCCAATGGCCTTCCCTGAACTGCTTCCAATATATTTATATGCATCCTTAAGTTGGGAGGCTAATACTGTATAAAATACTGCAGGTATAGCCTCATTAGTGCCAGGTATGGTTGAACATCTCTGGGAAACACGCACCAAACAACTCCACTCCCCTATGGCCGACCATTTCAACTCCCCTCCCACTCCGCCAAGGACCTCCTCCACTGCCAAATGCAAGCCATCTGATGACTGGAGGAAGAACATTGACTTCACCAGTTTCTTTATCGTCCCTCCCCCCACCTTATCCCAGATCCAACGCTCCAACACGCCACTGCCTTCATGACCTGTCCTTCTATCTTCCTTCCCACCTATCTGCTCCACCCTCCCATCTGACCTATCACATCACCCCTCAACCTGCATCTACCTGTCTCCTTTCCAGCTACTTTCCCCCCTCCCTTCTATTTAACTTTCAGCCCCCTTCCCCTGCAACCCCCATATTCCTGATGAAGGGCTAATGCCCAAAATGTCGACTGTCCTGCTCCTCGGATGCTGCCTGACTGGCTGTGCTTTTCCAGGACCACACTCTCGACTCTGATCTCTAACATCTCCAGTCCTCACTTTCTCCAGGTTTATTTTAAGTATAATCTCCTTTATGATTGAGAAATGGATAAAATAAAATGTATATTCAGCTTTGTGACACTTTTGTCTGGATAGGTACAATTAATGAATGGTCCAAATGAATACATCAAAACATACATGATTTGTGTCACTATGTTTATTTTGTGACAGATACTTACTTGGTTGAGACTTTTTTACTTATTGCCTTGCTTCCCAAAATGTGCAATGGTATTTAAAGATGCCTAGTGCTGAGATTGGAGTTGGGCCATGGCTGTGGAAAATTGCCAAGTTCAAGATAGCCTTGGGTCTTACTGCTTTCTGTTGATAGTGTGTAATGGGTCACCTTCATGGTATGATTACCACTTTATGATACTGCGCAGATGACATTGTACAGTTTTATTTTTCTTCATTGAAGGTAAAAAAAAATAAATATATGGAATAAAGCATTTCTAAGAATGATGAAGAAATAACAAGACAGCAGAATCATCTATTTATCAGGTGACTTTTTTTTCTGCATTCACTGTTGCAACTGTTGTGAGCAGATATAGTTCTCTCATCTTGATTTTCTTAATCCAGGAAAATGAGAGAAACATGCACACATACTAACAGCAATGATAAGGAGAATTAGGGCTCCCAAAAACAATTTTCTGAATTATATGCCTCTCTTTCAGTTGAATGACCTTTCATTATCTTCAGGGAATTTGTCAGCAATCAGGTTGGCTGAAAGTCAGGAATAGTGATGAACTAGTTGGTCTCTGTGGGCCACTGTCTCTGATCAACTTCAACCTTTGTATTACAAAGATCAATAAAATGAGTCACACGCAATGAACGTGCTGTGAAACACTTCAGCCATCAATGATAAATCTTTGAAATTACTGCTTTCAAGAGTGAGACAAAGGAATTGGAGACTGATGAAGAGCTCCCATCTGTCAAATTTTTGGTGCCAACCACACAGATAGAGGTTAGAAAGTGGGTGAATGCAATCTTTCAGGTCTGCCATAGCTGTGTGTAAAGTTTGAACAATGGTACAATGGATGGCTATGATGAAGCTCCTTTGAGTACATGTTCTTGGATGTAAGGTGTGCATTTAATGCAAATAATCACTTGCTGTATCCTCATGAATCTACACACACAATTTCTATTGATCATTTGCCCACATATGTGACACACTTTCATTGACCAAAGAAAGTGTGTCACATATGTGGGCAAATGCAGTTAAAATTTGGAAAGTAAAAGTATAACACCCAAACTTTAATGGTAATGGTTCAGTAACATATTAAACTGGAAATTAGAGACAAGCAGTAAAAGTACTGTTATGATTATGGGCGACTTTGATCTGCATATAGATTGACCAAATAAAATCAGTAACAATACCATAGAGGAGGAATTCCTAGTGGTTATAAGAGATAGTTTTCTGGATCAATACAGTGAGGAACCAATTTAAGAACAGACCATCCGAGATTGGGTATTGTGTAATGAGAAAGGAATAATTGGCACTCTCGCCATCGTTGGGGCGAATGACCATAATATGACTGAATTCTTCATGGACATTGAAAATGACGCAGTTGACTCTGATACTTGGGTCCTGAATCTAAAGAATAGAAACTACTGGGTGTGAAGTGAGAGCAGGCTATGGTAAATTGGGTAATGGTTCTTAAGTGGATAATGGTCGATAGGCAATGGTAAACATTAAAAGAGTCTGTGGAGGTGCAACAATTGTTTATTCCTGTCTGTGAAAGGTGGCCTAGCCAAGGCTAACAAGGGAAAATAGCGATAGTATTAGATCCAAGGAAGTGCCTTACAAATTTGCCAAAAACAAAGCACGATTCGGAGCAGCTTAGATTTCAGCAAAGGAGGACAAAGGGATTGATTAAGAGAGGGAAGATAGGATACAAGAGTAAGCTTGTGGAGAGCATACAAATTGATTACAAGACAGTCTATAGGTATGCAAAGAGAAAAGACTTTATGAGGGCAATCGTGTGTCCCTTACAATCAGAAACAAGAGATGCTATATTGACGGACAAAGAGATGGCAATCAATTAAATAGATATTTTGGTTCTCTCTTCACAATGGAAGATACAAATACTATCCCACAAAACGTGAGGGATCACAGGGTCCAGCAAGAGGGAAGAACTGAAGGAAATCAATCTGGTAGAAAAATTGATCTGAATAAAGGCCAATAAATCCTCAGGGCCTAATAATGTACATTCCAGAATACTTAAGGAAGTGGTTTTGGAAATAATGGATATATTGGTGGTCACCTTCCAAGATTTTGTAGACACTGGAATGGTTCTCATTGGTTGAGGAGTAGATAATGTGACCCTTATCTTAACTAAATTAGGTAGAGAGAAAGTGGGGAATTATAGACAGGTCAGCCTGACATCAGTAATGGTGAATATGCTAGAGTCAGTTATAAAAGAATTGTAACAGAGCACCTTGAAAATAGTGACAGGATTGGAAAAAGACAGCATAGATTTACAATGGGAAATCCTGCTTGACAAACTTACAGGAATTTTTTGAGATGTAACCAGCAAAGTTAATAAAGGAGAGCCAGTAGATCTGGTTCACTTGGACTTTAAGAAGGCTTTCAATGAGATGCCATATAAAAAATTAGAATGTACACTCCTTTTTTAGTGAGTCATGGAATATGGATGTTGCTGGTTGGCCAGCATTTATTGCCCATCTCTAGTTGCCCTTGAGGATTTGGAGGTGAGCTGCCTTCTTGAACAGCAGCAGTCCATGTACTGTAGGTAGACCTATTATGCCCATAGGAGGAAATTCCAGGATTTTGACTGAGTAACAGTGAAGGAATGCTGATGTTCTTTCAAGTCAGGAAGATGAGTGACTTGGGGAGAACTTATGGGGTGGTGATGTTCCAATATATCTGCTGCTGTGCTCCTAGATAGAACTTGTCCTTGACTTGGAAGATGCTGTCTGAGGGTTTGGTGATTTTCTGCATTTCTTCCTTTAGATAGTACACACTGCTGCTACTGAGCATCAGTGGTGGAGGAAATGGATGCTTGTGGATGTAGTGTTGATCAAGTGGGCTGCTTTGTCCTGAAGAGTGTCAAGCTTCTTGAGTGTTGTTGAAGCTGCACTCATCCAGGCAAATGGAGGGTATTCCATCATATTCCTGACTTGTGCCTGGTCGATGATATAAAGGCTGTGGAGATTCAGGAGGTGAGTTACTAGTGGGTAGTACTCTTAGCCTCTGGATTAGTGGTGTTGGAAGAGCACAGCAGTTCAGGTAGCATCCGATGTTTTGTAGTAAAATCGACGTTTTGGGCAAAAGCCCTTCATCAGGAATAAAGGCAGAGAGCCTGAAGTGTGGAGAGATAAGCTAGAGGAGGATGGGGGTGGGGAAAAAGTAGCATAGAGTATAATAAGTGAGTGGGGGAGGGGATGAAGGTGATAGGTCGGAGGCGGGGGGAGGGTGGACTGGATAGGTGGAAAAGAAGATAGGCAGGTAGGACAAGTCATGGGGACAGTGCTGAGCTGGAAGTTTGGAAATAGGGTGAGGTGGGGGAAGGTGAAATGAGGAAACTGTTGAAATCCACATTGATGCCCTGGGATTGAAGTGTTCCGTGGCGGAAGATGAGGCATTCTTCCTCCAGGCGTCTGGTGGTGAGGGAGCAGCAGTGAAGGAGGCCCAGGGCCTCCATGTCCTCGGCAGAGTGGGAAGGGGAGTTGAAATGTTGGTCCACAGGGCGGTGTGGTGGATTGGTGCGGGTGTCCCGGAGATGTTCCCTAAAGCGCTCTGCTAGGACGTTCTTTGCCTCTGACTTGCTTTTGTATCCACTATATTTGGATGGCAATTTCAATTTAGTTTCTGGACAAAGGTAACCCCCAAGGATGATGATATTGGGGTATTCAGTGATGGTGATGCCATTGAAAGTGAAAGGGCAATGGTTAGATTCTCCCTTATTGGAGATGGTTATTACCTGATATTTGTGCGGCACAAATGGTCCTTGTTACTTTGCAGCCCATGTCTGGATATCATCCTGGTCTTAGTATTGCATTTGGACATTAACTGCTTCAGTATCTGAGGAGTCACAAATTGTGCTGGACATTGTACAATCATCGATGGACATCCTCACTTCAAAACTTACACAGAGGGAAAGTCATTGATGAAGCAGCTGAAGATGTTTGGGCCTAAGACATTATCCTGAGGAATTCCTGCAGAGATGTCCTAGAGCTGAGATCACTGATTACACCCCTCAACAACCACTATCATCTTCCTATGTGCAAGGAATGTTTCCAACCAAACAATTCTTACCTCAATTGCCAATGATTCTAGTAGAGGTCCTCAATATCACACTTAGTCAAATGTAGCCTTGATATCAAGGCTGTCACTCTCTCCTTACCTCAGCTCTTTTGTCTACATTTGAATCTAGGCTGTAATGAGGTCAGGAGCTGAGTGAGCTGAGTGGAATCCAAACTGGGTGTCAATGAGCAGGCTGTTGCTGAGTAGATGCTGCTTGATAGCACTGTTGATGACACCTTCCATCGCTTTACTGATGATGGAGAGTAGACTGATTGGGCAATAATTGGCCAAATTAGATTTCTCTGCTTTTTGTGTACAGAACATATATGGGCAATTTTCTGCATCATTGGGTAGAAGTTAGTAATGTGACTGTACTGGAACAGCTTGGCTAGCAGAAGGGCAAGTTTTGAAGCACAAGTCTTTAGCACTATTACCGGAATGTTGCTCACTCCATAGAACTTGTTGTATCCAGAGTCTCCAATTGTTTTCAAGTGCTTCCATTTCCCTGAAGACTAATATCTGTGATGCTGGGGGCCTTTGGAGGTTGCCTAGGTGGTTCAACCACTTGTCAGGTCTTGATGAAGATTTCAAATGCTTCAGTCTTGTCTCATACATTGAATTGCTTGGCTATTCATCATTGAGGTTGTGGATATTTGTGGAACATTCCCTTTCAGTGAGTTGTAAAACTGTCCACTACCATTCATGACTGGATGTAGCAGGACTATAAAATTTAGGTCTGATCCGTTGGTTGCGGGATTGCTTAGGTTCTAATGCTTATGTTGTTTGGCATGCAACATGTACTGTTTGGTAGCTTCATCAGGTTGACCCCTCATTTTCAGGTATGCCTGGTGCTGCTCTTGACATTCCCTCTTGCACTCTGCATTGAACCAGGGCTTATCCCTTGGCTTGATGTTGTGGGTAAAGTGGGAGATAAGTCAGAACATTAGGCTGAAGTTTGGATTTGATTTGGCTGCTGCTGATGGTCCACAGCACCCGATGGATGTCCAGTCTGGAGTTGCTAGATCTGTTCAAAGTCTGTCACTTTTATCACAGTGATAGTTCCACACAATACGATGCGAGGTAATTGCAATGAGAAGGCAGGGCTTTATCTCCACAATGCCTGGTCACTCTTACAGATGTCATGGATAGGTGCTTCTGCAACTGGCAGATTGGTGAGGATGAGCTCAAGTATGATTTTGCCTCTTAGGGTCATAGAGTCATAGAGATGTACAGCATGCAAACAGACCCTTCGGTCCAACTCGTCTGTGCTGACCAGATATCTCAATCCAATCTATGTCACTTGCCAGCACCCGGCCCATATCCCTCCAAACTCTTCCTTTTCATATACCCATCCAGATGCCTTTTAAATGTTACAATTGTGCTAGCCTCCACCACTTCCTCTGTCAGCTCATTCCATACACGTACTACCCTCTGCGTGAAAAAGTTGTCCCTTAGGTCTCTGTTATATCTTTCCCTTCTCACCCTAAGCTGATGCCCTCTAGTTCTGGACTCCCTCACCCCAGGGAAACGACTTTGTCTACTTATCCTATCCATGCCCCTCATGATTTTATAAACCTCTATAAGGTCATCCCTCAGCCTCTGAGGCTCCAGGGAAAACAGCCCTAGCCTATTCAACCTCTCCCTATAGCTCAAATTCTCCTACCCTGGCAACATCCTTGTAAATCTTTTCTGAACCCTTTCAAGTTTCACAACATCTTTCCGATAGGAAGGTGACCAGAATTGCATGCGATATTCCAACAGTGGCCTAACCATTTGTTGATTCCCTCACCATCTGTTGCAGATCCAGACTAGCAGTGATGTCCTTTAGGAACAGACCAACTCAATTGGTAGTACTACTGCTGAGCCACACGTGATGGTGGACATTAAAATCCCCCCAACCAAGAGTACATTCTGTGTTGTTGTCACCATCACTGCTATCCCAAAGTGCAGTTCAACATGGAGGAGCAGAGAGTCTTTAGCTGGAGGAGGAAGGTATGTGGTATTTAGTAGGAGGTTTCCTTGTCCATCTAAGATCTGACACCATGAGACTTCATAGAGTCCAGAGTCAATGCTGATGACTCCCAAAGCAACACCCTCACAACTGTATACCATTGTGCCACCACCTCTGCTGGGTCTGTCCTGCTGTTGGGATAGGACATATCCAGGGATGATAATGGTAGTGTTTGTAACATTGTCTGGAAGGTATAATAAGTTGAGTATCTCTGTCAGCCTGTTGTTTGACTAGACTGTGAGACAACTCTCCCAATGTTGGCAATAGGTCCTTGATATTGAAAGGAGAACTATGCAGGTTAGACGGGACTGTTTCTCCTGTCATTTTTTCCAGTGCAAGATCATTGTCAAGTGAGCCGTCCGGTTTCATTTCCTTGTTGACTCTGTAGTGATTGACACAACTGAATGGCATGCTAGGCCATTTCAGAAGGCAGTGGAGAGTCAACCACATTGCCTTGGGTCTGGAGACAATTATAGGCCTGACTAGTTAAGGATAGCAGATTTCTCTCCCTGAAAGACATCAGGAACTTAAAGAGCATGATAATATACTGACATAGAGAGAGAAAAAATTGGCAGACCCTGAAAACAAAGTGCAAGAATAAATGGGTCTTTTTCAGAGTGGCAGCCAGTGATCCATTGGATACTTCAGGGATCAGTGCTTGGACCGCAACTATTCGTATTACACACATTATCCATATGGCTGGAAACTGAAAGGTCCTGAAAACCAAAGGTCTTTTCAAAAGCAGACCTGATCTGACGTACACCCCTTCTGAGTTCTAGCCTATTGGGGGAGAGAAAAATCTTTGTTTTTATTTCTGATCGGGCCAGGTGAACATTTTTTTTCTGAAGGGCACAAATGGAACTGGACAGATTAATGAATGTATCCAAAAATCTCAAAAAATACTTTACCCAAAGACAGTTGGTTCTGAAGTTTTTGGATAAAGTTTTCCTGGACTTTTACATATTAATGATTTTGACAAGGTAACTAAATTCAATATCTCCAGGCTTGTAGATGATACAAAGCTGAGTGGGAGGGTTAACTGTGAGAGGGATGCAGAGATTCTCCAATGTGAATTAGACAAATTGTATGAGTGGGAAAATGCATGTAGATGAAGTATAATGTGGATAAAAGTGAGATTATCCATCTTGGTAGCAAAAACAAGAAGGCATCTGCATGACAATAGATTGGGAAAGGAGGATTGCAATGAGAACTGGGTGTCCTTGTACACAATAGGAGCTAAAGTAGGCAATTCAGCACCTAGAGACTGCTCTTTCATTTAATATGATCATGGCTGATATCAACTTGATTTCAACTTCACTTTCCTGACCACTCTTTATAACCTTACAACCCATTACTAATTAAAAATATCCACCTCCTCCTCAAATGTACTCAATGTCTTGGCATCGACCACACTTTGGTTCCAGAGAGTTCCAGAGAGAGAGAATTACTTTGAGAGAAGCAATTTCTCCTCATCTTTGATTTAAATCTGCTGTCCTGTACACTAAAACTATGACCTTCCCTTCTAGATTGCCCCACATAAGGGAACATCTTTTCTTCTTCTACTTTATCAAGCACCTCATATCTGGAATCAATCAAGTGAACCGCTTCTGAGCTGCCTCTAATGCAATTATATCCATCCTCAAGTAAGAGGATCAAAATTCTACACGTTATTCCAGGTACAGTCTAACTAATATCTTACACAGTTGCAGCAACACTTCCCAGTTGCTGAAAGTAAACATGCAGTTGGACCAAGCAGTGAAGAAGGCAAGTGTATGTTCTTCTTTATAGTAAGAGGATTGGAATATAGAAGCAAAAATGTCTTGCTGCAACTATATAGGGTCTGGGTGAGACCGTAACTGATGTGTATTATGCAGATTTAGGCTCCTTATTGGAGGAAAGATATTCTGCCCATGGAGGGAATGCAATGAAGGTTTACCAGACTGATTCCTGGATGGCAGTATGGTGTACCAAGAGAGACTGGATCACTTAGGACTATACTCACAGGAGTTAAGAACAACGAGGTGGGTAATATCTCATAGAAACCTATAAAATTTGATCAGGACTAGATGGGGTAAACTAAGGAAAGATGTTCTCGATGACCTCATAGTTCAGAATCAGGCATTAGAGTCTATGGAGAAATGGGAGAACGTTTGGGAATGAGATAAGGAGAAATTTATTCACTTAGAGAGTGGTGAGACTGTGGAATTCTCTGCCACAGAAAGTCCTTAGGGCCAAAACATTGAAAATTTTCAAGAAGAAGTTAGGTATAGTGCTTCAGGCTAAAGGGATCAAATGGCATGGGGACAAAGTGGGAACAGAATACTGAGCTTAATGGTCAGCCATTAAGCTAATCGTGCCTACTCATGCTCCTATTCTCCATGTTTAATCCCAGCATTTCATATTACAATGCAATTAAAAATTTTGCCCAACCAAGCCCAGCTAGAAAGGTCTAGGAGGAAGCCATTTGTTTGTCTGGAGAATGATCCAGGTGAGGGACATATGAAAAGGCAAAAGCGTATTTGACAGGAAAGGCCACATGTAGTTAGGGTCAACATATAAGCTCAAATGTGGCGACAACTTGGAAAGGAACTGTAATACTATTTGATCTACTTTCAGTCAGAATTTAACATGGGAACACAATGTGTTTCTACTTTTTTTTGAGGTTACAATGAGCAGTTGTCAGAAAATGTACATCAATTCATGTCCACTAACCAGCAAAAGAGACTTTGTGGATTGGTATGGCCCTGCAGTGAGGGACCAATTTAAGTAGTGCTCACAACACTCAATACTTTTAGTTGGGTACTGTTATAAAATGGATTTCAGCAGTTCAAGGAAAAAGTTAATCAATACCAGTTTTAGTGTAATTAGGGATGGACAGCTACAGTTTTCCTGTGCTGTTCACATTCTGAGAATTACAAGAGACATATCTTGTTCACGACATTTATCACAATAATGTATGGTTTCACCCAGGTCTTCTGGAATTGTGGAACTCTAACGCAATTCCAGCGTTAAGTATGCAAGTTAGCTCACTCAGGGGGTGATATCATTAGGAATCCAAGACCCATAAATAGAGAGGCGGGACATACCACGAGCATTTCACCAGAGACTGTCACTGAGGATGTTACCTAGAATGGTGACGAAACGTCTGAAAACAAATCTCCAAGCTCAGCCAGCTAACTTACATGCTTATTATCAACCTGAGCTACAAATCTCAAAAATCACAAACAATTCCTGTGTGATGGGACTTTCAATTGCCAAAATGATTCAAGCCAGCAAACTCAATTGAGATTGGGCCCACTGGGTATGCAGAAGAGGGGGGTCTAATTGACTGTACTGGACCTTCAAGGTCTTCCACAAAGCGATATGATTGATGGATATGTGTAGCTGGTTAAAGATTCAAGATATTTGAATATCACGTCAAGGCCACTACACAGGCAGCCCAGATTTGAAAAGTTTTTAAAATCCACCTTTCAGCATGCTAGCAATACTATACACGAAGGACAAGCAGCCATCCCTGGTGTCTGTTTGTCATTAAGGCAAGAATTGCACGATGCTCGTCTATCATTGAATAGGGGCAGGCATGCATCTTGCAGACTATGATTCCAACAAAATAAAAACTATAGAAATTTTAGCAAACAACATGATCAAACTATTTGCTGGCTCCAGCTATCTCATTCCACTGATGGGGGAAAGTAGAATTTTACCTTATAGGAATATTGTAGTGTAAATTTTTCTCTAAAAGTCAACGATGATTCAACCTAAATCAGAGTTATGAAACAAAAAATCACTCAAATTAAGATGCTCGAAAATATTGCACAGAGTTTTTCATATCCTTTTTGTGAGGCCAGAGTTCATCTCCAAATCCTTTGTAGATAACTTTCCCAACTCCCTGGCAGAATTGTCTCTCCACCTCTTAATGAGAAACTTCTGGCACAACTCTTGTGGCGCAGATGCTGGGTTTCCCATGCCAACACTACCACCCCCAAACCCCTGATCGCCTAGCTGTCTATCAAAGCTCATTCAATGCTGGCAGTTTGCTAGTTCTATTATAATGAGGCTTGACCATGAAAATGGTTTAGGCTCCTGTCTATATCATCAGCAGGTGCAGTAGACATCCTGCCCTCAATCCACCCGCTATATATTGGATGCCAAAATTAATCCTCCTGCGGTTCCATTCATAGTTTAATGATGAACAGGCAGTGTTTCCCTACAGCCTGTTGTCTAAGCAGGTCTTGAACAGACTAACAGATTAAATTGATCTTGACATTGCTGCATAAAAAGTTTGCACAAAGAGAACATTGATTCCAAGCTGTCACTCAAGTGGCTTTAAAATTTCAGAATAAAATATAATTGAGATATAATTGAATATAACCAGTATACAGATATCTTCATATTAGATATATTTTACAATGATATGAGATACCTATGGATGAGGAAGGTTATTTGATGAAAATTATATTCCCATGCCACATATCATTTATAAAATCACCTCTCACATGCCTACATTTTAAACTGAAAATCCAAATTCCTCAAATACTTACTCATAACTCAGGGATCAGTCTTAAGCTGCCTTCACTGTACAGCCTTCCAGTACTTGAATATTTCCCTTGTTTCTCAGCAACCAGAATTGAATGTAGTACTCACGAAGCAGGCTGAACAAAGTACTGGACAGTTTGGTCCAGACGACCTTTGATTTACATTTTATTGCCTTGATTGGGTGGTTGCATGGTATTTTAAGTTTGTCCTGGATATGTATGGGCCTTCCCTTCCATCTGTCATTGATCATCACCCCGTATTCTCTTGGCCTCAATGCTGACAAAACAACTGTTCCAAACAAACTTTATAAACCAAAACCATCCAATATTTAGTGCAAGAGTCAAACATAATTATCAATATAGATTTTTTTAGTGCCTGTATCCCAGGTGCCTTTGTTTGTTTTGGTGTTCCTCTGGCAGCTGCAGCAAGGCCGATGGAAGATAGCTGTCCTCAATGAGGGAGTGTAAAAATGAACTTCAGAGGACTGCCTCAAATAGCTCTGGACCTTGAAGGCCTGGGTTCAGATTAATCTATCCTGGCAGAGGCGGCAACAATCTAAGCTGGTTGGCTGATGTGCAAAAACAAAGGGCACTAATGAAGCGGCAATGGGAGGCATTGGCAAAGTGTTGTTCTCACAGAACTCGCAATACAGACACTAGGCGAGGCTCTCAGCATATTGGTTCGATTCCCACCATGGCAGATGGTGAAATTTGAATTCAATAAAATCAGTAGAGTCATTGAGTTGTACAGCATAGATGCAGACCCTTGAGTTCAACTCGTCCATGCCGATCAGATATCCTAACCTAAGCTAGTCCCATTTGCCAGCACTTGTCCCATGTCCTTCTAAACCCTTTCTATTCATATACCCATCCAGATGCCTTTTAAATGTTGTAATTGTACCAGCCTCCACAACTTACTCTGGCATCTCATTCCATACATGCACCACCCTCTGTGTGAAAAGGTTGCCCCTTAGGTCCCTTTTATCTCTTTCCCCTCTCACCCTAAACCTGTAATAAAGAGATTGTCATAAAAAAAACCCACCAGGTTCACAAATGTCCTTTAGGGAAGGAAATCTGTCATCCTTACTTGGTCTGACCTACATGTTACTCCAGACAGCAATGTGGTTGACCCTTAACTGCCATCTGGTCAACTAAAAACAGGCAATACATACTGGCCTTGCCAGTGATGCCCTGTCCGATGAACAGAGAAATGCAATTGGACCCTTGGTGCACTGGCTGACTTGTCATAGTTGTGATCTTTACTTCTGCAGTAAGTGACTTTGCATGCATAAGTATGAGAATATTATCACTTTTAATGGTTGCAACTTGACCATTGGCCACCACCTCAGTCACAGCCTCTCCATTGACTGCAAGTACTGTCTCCTTCATCAGGATAAGGATATAAACTCATGCCTAGTCCTTGCCAATTTGGTGCTGTTTCATCCAATTGTGTGCTGTTTTATTCTACAAGAGAAATAAAAGTGTGCTTATAAAGCATAGTGCAATCTATGTGCCTCCTTCAATTAGCTAGTGGTGAATTGCAGCAGTACTAAGTGTGAGAAAGTGAGTTATTAATGTGCGGTCATACTCGAATTGGTGAATTCATCTTCAAATGCTATATCCTTTTGGCATCTGTATCAATTGTATGAGGTCATTATGCTTCTGGCACAGTTTACATTCATGTGATAGATATCTGCTCTCCATTATGATGCTGCACTGAGAGTCTGTCTCAGTGCATGCACTCACTCTTGTTGAGGCACCTCTACTTTAAGAGATGGAGTCTGAATTCAATGTTAAGTAGTGCTGCAATTATTTAATATTTCGGTGTCCCTTCCATAGGAAGGATGTTGTGAAACTTGAAAGGGTTCAGAAAAGACTTACAAGTATGTTGCCAGGGTTGGAGGGTTTAAGCTCTAGGGAAAGGCTGAATAGGCAGGGGTTACTTTCCCTGGAGTGTTGGAGGCTGAGAGATGACCTTTTAGAGGTTTAAAAAACCATGAGGGGCATGGATAGGTTAAATAGACAAGGGCTATTTGCTGGGGTGGGGGAGAAAAAGGGCAGAGATTTAAGGGCAGAGGGGAAAGATTTAAAAGGAACATAAGAAGCAAATTATTGCATGAGCTACCAGAGGATGTAATGGAGGCTGGTACAATTACAACATTTAAAAGGCATCTGGATGGGTATATGAATAGTAAAGGTTCTTGGGATATGGACCAAATGCTGGCAAATGGGACTAGATTCGGTTGGGATATCTGGCCAGAATAGACGAATTAGACTGAAGGGTCTGTTTCCATGCCGTACATCTCTGTGAGTCTATGTTACAGCTAGTCTTGGGTGGGGTCCTTCTATTTCTTATGGTTCCTGAAGGGATACCCCAAATCATTAAGCTCTTGAATAGGGAGGGATCAGCTAGCTTTCCTTCTTTATTTGCCCATCTCCTCAGTTAGTCTCAACAGGTTTAACTTTAAAACAATCCCTTCACTTGTCTTGCTCACACACACTCCCTCTGTCTCACACACATACACACAAACACATCTACTCAATGAAGAGTAGTAAGTAGAATGGCAATTGGCCATTTGATTGGATTTTATCAGTAACATTGACATTAGTGGTTGAGCAGTTGATTTCAAGATCCTTGATTTATTTGCAGGTTGAATGAAATTCTTTTACCCTGGTTCTTTTCAACAGGGTTTAGCTGATGGCATTGAAGACTTTCCCCTCTATCTATATACAGGTGTTTGATAAATGTTCCCGATCTGTGAACTTCACAGTAGAGTTATTCACACACTTGTGCATTGAGCCATTAACACATACAGACCAATAGTTCCAGTCAGATTTTAATCTCTTTTTGTATGCCCGTTGTAAGAGTAAAACATAAACATTTCTGCAGGAGACAGTTACCTGCTTAGAGATGGGAGAGCAGTCAGCCTTTTCCTATTTCATCCATTTTAGACTTTCTGTCTAACTCTGCACTGATAGGTCCAGACAGGATTCTGCCAGTCACTGAATTTAGATCTGCAGTTAACTTTTGGCTGTCATAGTTCTCTTTTAAAAATTATATGCTGAAAATAGGAGTTCAATAAGTCCATAAGTACTTTGGGATTTCAGATCCACCAAGATGACAATAAATAAACAGAGACCACATTGTATAAGTGATTCCTTGCAGTGACAGATAAGATCAGGATTGTGCCGGTAATCACAAATTGTGCACAAATTTTGACCACTTTGAGATTAATCTATCCTGCAAATTATTGATTATCCAAAGGTAACTATATGCATTTTTAACAAATTCTGTTGTTCCTTTTGGTATTCTTCTACTTTTGAAATATAGCTAGTCTCCTTACTATCGATGCTGTATGATATGGCAAGATGTATGGGTGGCACGGTGGCACAGTGGTTAGCACTGCTGCCTCACAGCGCCTGAGACCCGGGTTCAATTCCCGACTCAGGCGACTGACTGTGTGGAGTTTGCACGTTCTCCCTGTATCTGCGTGGGTTTCCTCCGGGTGCTCCGGTTTCCTCCCACAGTCCAAAGATGTGCGGGTCAGGTGAATTGGCCATGCTAAATTGCCCGTAGTGTTAGGTAAGGGATAAATGTAGGGGTATGGGTGGGTTGCGCTTCGGCGGGTCGGTGTGGACTTGTTGGGCCGAAGGGCCTGTTTCCGCACTGTAAGTAATCTAATCTAATCTAAAAGTAATTCAATGGCCACTGTCATTTACGGAGTTGTTGCCATTATCTCTCTTTAGAGATCTACCAAACTATGGTCAGATTTCCCATTTCCTCATGATGACCCACTTGATACAATTATAAGAAACTCACACTCTAAGGGCAACAAAGGCTGGAATCCAGTTGAAAGAATCCAACATTAGCACTGCAGCTGCTGTTGTTCTTCAATGAGACTAATAAACATTGAATGGATTTAAAATATTCTCTCAGTTTTCACAGTAGCAACTGGGAATTGAGGCAAAATTTCCCTGCTTTTTTGACTAGTGTAGAGTTTGATTTTTCTCATTCTTGACTTTTCAAGGACTCCATTCAATCGTTAAAAAAAGTACAACCTTTAGATAATGTTTGAACCCTTATGAGAATAACTTATACAAAGGTCAAAGAAGGGATTGCTATGCTACATTTCTACACTAATGACCAAACCTAACAAAGCAAGTAATTATCAAATTTCTGGCAGTGAGCTTGACAATGGTACCATTGTCCAGACCTACTATGCTTCTGAAGGGCCTTGGACGATACCCAAGTGTACATTAATAATGAATTTCCCAAGGGAAAAAAAAAGATGCATTTGAAAAGTCTTTTAGAATATTTGGAATTACGGATCTCTCTCATTGGAGCTTTGATAAGGTTCAGCAATTTAGAATAATTTTGATAATAGATGAAACCAGATATGCTCTCACTTTTCATGCAGTTTATATGTACACAAGGTCAAAAGAACATCATGAGTTTGCTCATTTAGTGGATACAATGAAGTTTCTGGAGAATAAAAACAAAGTCAGGGACTGTCCTTGGAAGTGCTCCTGCTCCATTACTGTAGCTTCAGTGGAAGTGCAGTGAGAATCCCAAAAATGCAAAAGAATAAAACATCTTCAAGGAACCTTCTGGCCAAAGATTTTATTTAACCTAAAAATTTATTGAAAGGCTTGATTTTTTTTTAACCTGGTCATTATTTACCTCAGATAAACATTTAAAATTTTCCAAAGAGATGGTCATTTAAAAGGCATCATACCACAGTGCACATGTTAACATTGGTCAAATAACAAAACATCATGTGGAAGAAACTCAGTGGTGAAAATAAATGGCAGGGATGTAAGCTGCTGTTTTATATCTTGCTCAACATTTTTGAGGAATGATTTCCTAAAACGATGTTAGAAAGATGTGGTCAAAGATTCAAGGTGGCCATTGGTAAAGTTCAATACAAAACATTGCTGTAAAGACATAAGGCTGTGACAGTTTTAAATTAACTTTGGAGTGGTTAAGGCACTAATTGAAAGTCAGAATGCAGCATGTCCTAACTGCAAGTTAGTGTCTACTGGGATTTACTGAGTGGAGTGCCCCAGAAATCACTGATCTATTTGAAATGCCTTCCAGGAAAGCAATAAAAATGCTTCAGAACTTGACATGATACGAAGCTTCAAGTTTCATGACCAGCTGAAAATCTGCGCAATATTTGCAGGTGGGAGCAAGTATCCCAGATGAAGATTAATTGGATAGAACTTTCAGCTTCTATGAGAATACAAAATGGTAGAGATGAATCTGTCACCCTACATACACTTTGTTTAACTTTCCTTCCCATGGCTTTCTGAAGTCAAATGTCAAGGAAATTCATGCATATATAGAGTGGATAGCTAAATCTACTGCTATGATGTTGGAATGGATTGAATTCAATGAGGCCTCAATGACACTAATCAATATTTATAGATGCACCACAGCTTTGATGGTAACTGTTCTGCCTGAGACCACAAGAAATTACAAAGAGTTGTAAACGGAGCCCAGACCATCACACAAACCAGCCTTCCATCTATTGCCTCTGTCTATACTTCCCGCTGACTCAGGAAAACAGCCAACATCATCAAAGACCCTCCCCTCTCACCCTGGTTATACTCTCTTCTCCCCCTTCCATCAGGCAAAAGATACAAAAATTCAAAAATATGTACTAACAAATTCAAAAACAGCCTTTTCCCTGTTGTTATCAAAATTTTGCATGGACTCTCAATTAGAGTTGATCTTTCTGTGTACCTTCTCTGGAGGTGTAACAGTATATTCTACATTTCTGTTATAGTATTATGATATACTTATTTAATGTATGATTTGCCTTTATAGCATGCAAAACAATAATTTCAATGTATCTGAGTATGTGATAATAATAAGTCAAATAAAATAATTAATCAAAAACTCCTAGAAGTTGACAGGTCACATTTAATCCATCAACTAAGCTCCCAACGATATGTTTACATACTCTAAAGAATAAGATTTAACAGGACACGTTTTCAAAACTTTGTAATGTCATCTTTGAAAGATTCTAATTCAGATTGCGTTGTATTATTACACTGTTCTCAAAACCCACTACTCCTTTAAAGCAGCCAAATGGAATCACAACATGTAACACTTGGCTTAAGAGGTCTCCACCTTACTCTCTGTACACTCTGAGTTCATGCATCAACAAACAACCTTCCAGTTACAACTATGTAACCAATACAATAGTGAGCCAAACAAATAACCACAACTGTTGTGTAAGTCTGAGATCTCATATTGTTTGGATATAGCTAGTTGCTATAGAGTTATACAACCATACTTTGAATAAACTTCCTGATATCTGACTCAATAAGAACTTGACTCTGTGGGAAGTGCTGAATAGAGTAACATATGGAAAGTCATAAATACTTATAATTTTCATTAAAACTGTAACTTAAAATACATTAGACTAATTTTATTCTTCTCATATTAAATATTTGTATTTCCTTTACGTAATAAATTTGCTACAATGAATTTCTAACATACACATTTATGATCAAAACACCATCTTTTGCAATTCACATTTAAAATGTTTCAGATTTTATAAAGCAAGTACTAATACATCAATTTAACTTAAAATTATCAGTGCAGTTATCTTACTTTATACGTCACAATTACTTACTGTTCGTCCTTTCTAAATACACACCAGCACAATCCTTATTATTAACTTACAAAATAGATAAATTATCAGACAATTTTCTGCAAACCCATTTACTCTTGCATCTGCTCCCAAGCAGCCTTAAAACTCAATGCATTACTTTTTTCTCTTTTTTTTAAAAACTTTTTCTTTGATATCCAGGAGTGCTATAACACACAACTGAATATTTTTTCTCCCATCACCAAATCACTCATGGTATATTTAATCTATTAGCTACTGCCAGTAAATCACCAGTGTTTATCAATTGATTAATTTACATGCAAAGCCTTTTAAGGACAATGCAGACCATCAAAGGTGTGGGAGAGAGGGAAGGGACCCTAAAGTGTTTATTTTAAAAATCTGTCAATGATTTTTTAAAATTTATTTAGAACATAGAACAAACTTTGTCAGACAGAGTCACTCAGAATAGGAAAGATCAGAATCAAACCTGCAATGATGCTGAATTAACTAATCTTTGTCAAGATTTTATCAATTGGCCCAGAATACATGGGATACAAAGAGGAGTGAGCTAGTTTCAAATTCTACTTACCGGGCAAAAAGACTCCTGCTGGAAAGTGTATGCCCTGAAATATCTGGGCAAATATATCTAGGTTTCTCAAAGTAGTGAAGAACAATTTTCTTTCATCCAATTGTACCATCAGTAACCTATCAACTATTTATTCATTTCCAATTTTCTACCCATTCTAAATACGTTTAAAGTAGCCTCTAGTATCTTGGCCAAGACGGCATTAAATAATCATGCAATGCATGGTAATTGGCAGCTGACTATTCAATTTAGAGGATTAGAAGAAGAAAGAGGAATTATTGTGGAACCTGATTCTGTCCTCATCCAATTTCTGGCTTTGATCACTTTGAGTCTGGGCAAAAATCAGGAGTGGGATTCGGAGTCTGATTAAAAGTTCCCAACAAATGTTACATTACACCAATATCCAGCTTTTACACTCATGCTCTAGATTCGATGGAGCAATAGCTCTTTATGTTCATAGGGCAACTTCAAAATCATATTTGGATGAATGGAGGTACACAGCAACAATTTTCAACTCGATTAACATCTATTAATATATGTCATCAGATAAACTAACAGAACTTATTCTAGAAATTATTTTTTCAGAACAAAACTATGATGTGTGATTGACACACCAAATGCCAGAGAGACTCAGCAGGCCTGGCACCATCTATAGAGAGAAAAACAAAGTTAACGTTTCAAGTCCAGTGACCCTTTGTTAGATCCTCCAGTTCTGATGAAGGAATACAAACTTGAAACATTAACTCTGTTCCTTTCTACAGATGCTGCCAGACCTGCTATGTTTTATCAGCTGTACCTGTTTTAGTTTCAAGATTCCAGTGTCCGCAGTTCTTTGTTGTTGAACAGGGAATCAATGGAATTTTCTTTCCCCTCAACACTTACATTTGCATCAGATGTACATTATTTCTGTCTTGGTTGTATGCTTCTCACATGCAGAGAGTCTGAGATAACTTGGAAATGTGATAGTATCAATTTATGATTGATGGTCCAGAATGAGACAGGGGCAGCTGTCATTGTAGCTTGGCGATCTGTTTCTCAGACCCATCAACTGATGACTTGGCAGGAGTTCAACATCCACACTTACACCAACTTAGATGGCCCTCGTAGCTATTTGGATCCTATCTTGTAAGCAGTATCTGACTTGACTCAAAGTAAAGGTGATTATATGAATTGAAAATGTCTTGCAGTTGTAGCAAGGAGTGTAGTTAAAACATATTGTAATGATCAAGCAACATAATATCTTTTAAATATGAAACATTCTGAAATGAATTTCATCACAGAAACACAACTGATATCAAGATAAATGATTAAACCTTCTTGAAGAGTCAAGTGAGAGATGTGAAGAGAGGAAATTTCAGAGCTTGGGGCCAGGGCATGTGAATGCACCATCATATGTTTGTGAAATCCAAACCTGTTAGTTATTGGTGTTGAGTACTGCTTCCAATTCTTCTTTCCATACAGGGTTAACAAATCTGTCCTGTAAAAGGTGGTACAGGATGAACCATTAATGAGTGTTAATGAGCAGAGGCACTTGTCTTAACAACAAGATGTCGTTTAATGCATGATAGAAAGAGGTATACTATATACTGACTAGTCAATCATTATCACTAAGAATGCAACTCACCAGTGATGAGTTTTCTGACCCACTAGAATCAAGAATTAGATTCCTATTTTCCTCACTCAGAACCATACGACATCATCAGATTGTCTGGAGCTTAATGCTACGTCAAATATTAATGGTTTCAGAACCAAATGCTTATATGTGAAAAATCATAGGAAGTAGAGGATCAAAACAGAAGTTTTATTTCTTTCTTTGTTTGACAGAGAGGAGTTGGTATTGGCCTACTAAACTTAAATTATAATGGATTTCATTCAACAGCACTAACATTCTTTACCTTAGTGAGAATGAAAGGAAATTCTGAAAACTCTCTGCAGTGAGCACAAGTAGGTCTTTGTGTATGTCTGCATACTGTTACAAGCCTGTTAAGGATCACTGACATTCAAAAAGAAATCTGACCACCTTATTTTAACCAACAGAACTAGTCCACAAGATATTACTCATTTTAACAAAACAAACTTTAATGTACCTAAAAGAATTAAACTAAGCAAGCACTATTATCTTAACAGTATGGTTTATAATATCTGTGCTATGCACCCAGGTTTAGTCCTTTTAACCTAAGATTTTGTTTTATAAGGTACATAAGTCTGAAGGTTTTTGCTTTAGTGGGAATCACCTACAGGTGTATCACAAGCCTCTGGAGAATTCTCCTCCACTCCAGCTATTCTCAGACTTAAAACTTCCATTTAATCTTTCTTAACAGTTGAGGCCCCAGTCCATTGATCTGGTTACATTTCAAATGCTTGCAAGCTACTCTACTGATTATTTTATTTTGTAGTAAGATACTGTAGGGCTTATTTTAGATGCTCCCACCAGTTTTAAACTAGGCAACTTTCCAACTTTTGTTTCTCACAAGATTGAAATGGAGATTAATCCTCCTGTGCCTTCTACATGGTCAATAATAACAATGAGGTTTTGCTCCGCAAGAACAGGTCTGTTAAACTGTCATTCACTTTGTCTAATGTTTCTCATTGGCCTACAAACAACATAAGTTCCAAACTACAATTAAAAGCAAACACCCAGATAAATTGAAACCAGAGTAACTAACTAAGCTTCACCCATCTCCATGATGGTGTCACCTGCTCTGGACTTTTCTCAAACTGAGCCAATTATCTCGCATTTACAATTTCTTCAGCTAAGTAAGCCTACCTGCTGTTTTGCACCTCTGCTTTTTCTATTCTGATTTGATTAAATTGAACTGCCATTTTTTAGGCATTTTGGCAATCACGAAAGTTTAAATTTTAATGAGCCTACCTTGATAACAATAATATTTCCAGGTCTAAAATATTAATGTGAACTATCAACTTGATATTTGAATCAATGAATAAACAATTTCTATTTATAAATTATATTTAACATAATAATGAATCCCCAGATACTTCACAAGGACATTATAAAACTAAGAATGATCTGTACAGAATAGATTATCCTAAATAACTGGTATCTGCTTTCACTAGTAGAATTCAGCATTTAAGCAGTCACTGTAAATCAGTAGACATGATAAATGTCTTAAGCAGAGAAAGATTTGGAATTGTGACACTAATAATGCCAAATCTGAAAACAGTCGAATTCTGGTTAGGTGCTGAGGAAAATTTATAAACTTGACCAGTTGTAGGGTACAGACCATACAAGGTATAATACTGAATCATAAAACAATTAAAAGTTAGTTGTCCAAGAATAAGTTTAAGATTTAATATAGGGCAGCTTGAGTTAGTTGAAACAGCTGTTTTACAACAAACATTAAATCTTTGAATTATTATGGCAAATTTCAGTGTTTGCAAAAATAATGGTCATCTATGTATTTAACACACAATACGTAAAAATTATCTTTAAAAAAATTCAATTTCTCCCCAGAATGGATTCTACACCATTTGGGGTAATTAGGTGATTTTTCACTTACTGATTGAAACCAGAACAATCTCACTATTTGGATCTACTTACAGAAATGAATAATTTAGGTACTTATTTGTGATCAAGGAATGAGCTAGGAATTTTGGAGTTTTCTAGCATGCAGAGTCAGCAATTATAACTATTTGAGGAATCAAACTGATGTAGCCCAGGGTGAAAGGTTATGTAGATTTTCATAAATATTTGGCAGACTGTATTCAGCTGAACAGCAACCCAGATGGTCTTAGAAATCAAAGAATGAAAGTATTTTACAATGATCTTAATGCAATACAATTGTATTTCAGAATGAATGGCTAAATAAGACAGACGCATTCAGATAAACAGAATGTAACTCCTGCAGTTCGGAATATTAGAATTAGTGTAACCGCTTTTGATCGGTGCTAGGATATTTGGAACAGTCAAAGAAGGATACTTAATATGATGATATTTGTAAGCCACTGGGAGACATCAAGTGGAGGTCAAGTGTTTTCCTAATTAGGGGAAAAATACAATTCTCGCATAATATACTCCAGGCTGATCTGCTGCAACTCCCAGGAAGTGGAAGAGGACCGAAAGCATCTTACCTGAACATAGAACATAGAAAAGTACAGCACAGAACAGGCCCTTCAGCCCACGATGTTGCGCTGAGGATTAATCTTAATCTAAAATAAAATAACCTAACATACACACCCCTCAATTCACTGCTGTCTATGTGCATGTCCGGTAGGTGCTTAAATGCCCCTCATGACTCTGCTTCCACCACCGCCACTGGCAATGCATTCCATGCGTTCACAACTCTCTGTGTAAAGAGCCTATCTCTGATGTCTCCTTTATACCTTTCTCCTAACACCTTAAAACTATGACTCCTCATGACAGTCAATCCTGCCCTGGGGTAAAGTCTCTGGCTATCGACTCTATCCATGCCTCTCATTACCTTGTACACCTCGATCAGGTCACCTTTCTTCCTCCTTTCTCCAGAGAGAAAAATTGAAACTTATGTCAATGTCTCTTCATAAAACAAGCCCTCCAGCCAAGGCAACATCCTGATAAACCTTCTTTGTACCCTCTCCAAAGCCTTTGCATCTTTCCTATAATAAGGGGACAAGAACTGGACACAATATTCCAAGTGTGGTCTCACCAGAGTTTTGTAGAGCTGCAGCAAAATCTTGTGGCTCTTAAACTCAATTCCCTGTGAATGAAAACCAAAATATCATATGCTTTCTTAACAAAACTATCCACCTAGGTGGCAACTTTGAGGGATCAGTGCACTTGAACACCATGATCCTGCTGTTCCTCCATACAGCCAAGAATCCTCTTTTTAATCCTATATTCAGCATTCAGTTTCGACCTTCAAAAATGCATCACTTTGCATTTATTCAGTTTGAACTCCATCTGCCATTTCTCAGCCCAGCTCTGCAACCTATCAATGTCATGCTTCAACCTGCAACGGCCCTCGATACTATCAATGGCACCTCCAATCTTTGCATGATCAGCAAATTTACTAACTCACTCCTCAACCTCCTCATCCAAGTCATTTATAAAAACTACAAACAGTAGAGGCTCAAGAACAGAGCTCTGCAGGGACATCTCTCATCACAGACCTCCAGGCAGAATACTTTCCATCTACAACCACTCTCTGTCTTCTGTCAGCCAACTAATTTTGAATCCAGACAGCCAAATCTCCCTGGATCCCATACCTCCTGACTTTATGAATGAGCCTACCATGGGGAACCTTATCAAATGCCTTACTGAAGTCCATATACACCACATCCACTGTCTGACCTTTGTCAACCTGTCTCGTCACTTCCTCAACGAACTTAATAAGATCTGTGAGGCATGATCTGCCCCTCAGAAAGCCATGCTGACTGCTTTTAATCACGTTATGCTTTTCCGAATAGCAATAAATCCTATCCCTCAGAATTCTTTCCAAAAGTTGCTGACCACAGATGTAAGACTGACTGGTCTGTAATTGCCATGGATTTCCCTATTAGCCTTCTTGAAAAGAGGAACAACATTTGCCTCCCTCCAATTCTCCGGCACAATTCCCGTGGAGAGTGAAGAGGCAAAGATCTTTGCCAATGGCTTAGCAACCTCCTTTCTTGCTTCCTGGAGCAACCTAGGATAAATCTGGTCTGGCCCTGGGGACTTACCAATCTTCCAGCACATCAACTTCCTCAATCTCGATTTGTTCAAGCCTGTTTCTCAGCTCCTCAAAGTTCTCATTCATAATTAGGTCCCTTTCCTTAGTGAAAACTGAAGCAAAAACCTCGTTTAGGGCTTTCCCTATCTGCTCAGACTTACGCACATGTTCTCTATGCTATCCCTGACCGGCCCTACCTTCTCCCCGATCATTCTTTTATTCCTTATGTATGAGTAAAATGCCTTTGGGTTCTCCCTAATCCTTCCTGCCAAGCCTTTTTCATGTCCCGTCCTGACTCTTCTCAGTCCATTTTTGAGCACCTTTCTAGTAACCTTGTAATCCTCTAAAGCTGTGCTCGATCCTTGCTTCCTCCACCTTAAGTAAGCTGCCTTCTTCCTTTTGACGAGAAGCTCCTCTGTTCTCATCATCCAAGACTCCTTAATCTTACCCCTTCTTGCCTGTTTCAGAGGAACAAATTTATACATCATGGTGTGGTTACTGATACCAAAGTGTTCTCCTACCGTGAGATCTGATATCTGTCTGGCACTTTGCTGAGCACCAAACCCAAAATGGCCTCTCCCCTCATCAGCCTGTCTACATACTGAGTAAGGAAAGAACACACCTGACAAAAACAGCTCCATCCAAACCATCTGCACTAAGGTGGTTCTGTCAATATTGGGAAAGTTGAAGTCACCCATAACGACAACTCTATTACATCTGCATTTTTCCAAAATCTGCAGGCCTATGAGTTCTTCAATCTTTGTACTGCTATTAGGGGGTCTGTAGAAAACCCTTAGTGATGTGTCTGCTCCTAACTTCCACCTATACGGACTCAGTAGACAAATCTTTTTCGATAACCTTCGTTTCTGCAGCTGTGATTAGCTGATTAGCTAATCACTTTCTGATTAGCAATGTTGCACTCCCTCCTCTTTCTCCCCCCTCCCTGTTCTTTTTAAATGTTCTAAACCCTGCATCATCTAGCAACTATTCCTGCCCCTGTGAGACACATATCTCTGTTAAGGCCACAACATCATAGTCCCAAGTACTGATCCATGCTCTAAGTTCATCAGTCTTATTTCTGAAACTCCTTGCATTAAAGCTGACACACTTTAATCGATCCCTTTGTTTCATCACATGAAAAATCTCCCTGATAGCTTCACTAAATCATGTTACTGCCCCATCAACAACTATCCCTGTCTCAGATATGTAGCTCTGGTTCCCAACTCCCGCCAAACTAGTTTAAACCCTCCTGAACCACTCAAGCAAATTTTCTGCCCAGGATATTTCTGCTACTCCAGTTCAGCTGCAACCTGTCTTTCATGTACAGGTCCCACCTTCCTCAGAAGGCATCCCAATGGTCTAAGTATCTGAAGCCCTCTCTCCTGCACCAACTGCACAGTCACGTATTAAGCTGCCACGCCACGCCACGCCACGCCACGCCACGCCACGCCACGCCACGCCACGCCACGCCACGCCACGCCACGCCACGCCATCTCATGGCACCAGTAGCAAATCTGAGAACACTACTCAACTTGTCCTGCTCTTCAGCTTCCAACCTAGCTCTTTAGTCACCTTTCAGATCCTTTAATGTTCAATGCACAGATTTTGGAAATCAGGGACCAATGTAGGACACACAGTTTCCTTGAAAAAAAATCACTAGAATGAATTTTTATTGTACAACATATGGTTAAAATATACAAAAGTGTTCTGCATTCAAAATTTTACTGCAATAGCCAATGAAATCCAAAAGGTAAAGTAAGGATCATCACTGCTGTGAATATAAAATTAGTGTTTTTTTGATTGTAATACAAGTAGTGATCTGGGCTACAAAATCCAATCTGATCATTTAAGAAACTGATATGAATCAACTAATTTGTCATTCCATTGTTTGAATCTTGATGAATAGATGGATAAATTAACAATTTCTATTTGTTAACTGAAATACTTGCATTTTAAACAGCTTTTAAATTATTTGCTCACAGAATATGAGCATCACTGGTAGACCAGTATTTATTGCCCATAATGCAGTTAAGAGTCAACCTCATTGTTGTGGGGCTGGAGTCACATGTAGAAAGTTAACAAATCAGATGGGCTTTTAATGACAACCAAGAGTGGTTATATCGTCATCATCAGGCCATTTTTTTTTACCAAATTCCAGATTTTTATTTATTGAATTCAAATTCCACCATCTGCCATTGCCAGCATTCAAAATCATATCCTGAGAGCACTAACCTAAGGTTCTGCATTGCTAGGCCAGTTACATTAGCCGTTGAGTCACTGCCTCCCCATTGTGATCCAGTATGGTTTGTGATCATTCAAATTTGATCAAATGTCACACATAAACTAAAATAAGATTTCCTTGATAAACATCTTTAGATATTAATTGTAGAATCTAAGCATGGAACTATAGTGTGGAAAGATCCTTGTCCCATCAATCTGAATCAATCTGTGGTTTACTCAATGGAGCTGATCCTAAGCTCCAAGGGCAAATTTCTCTTGTTTTACATTTTTGGTTAGTCTTTCAAATTTGAAATGACAAATTTCTTTGAATTTCAGCTTTATTTTCTGATACTCTCCAGTTCATAATTTCATTGCTTCATCATAATTACTATTGTAAAAATTAAGGAAGTAATCTGAATGCATTAGCTCTTTCTTAATAAAAACAAAGCTTATGTTTGTAATAAACTGCTTCCATATGATAATCATGTGTTCTAATTTTGGGTATCCACTTACACACTTTCTCTTTGTGCAATCAATACAACAACTCATCACAATGAATTAAAGTACAGATAGAAAGCCGAAATATGGACAGTCCATTGAGTTGAATTTGTGTGGAGATGAATGGCATGTGAAGAATAAAGGAAATGCCATATATAGGTTTTGGTTTTCAATTTGCATTTCAGTTTTATGAACAAGCTAAATTGTACAATGCAACTTTCAAATGACGAGTAAGAACAAAAAAAATCTAAGAAATAATGAAAAGCAAACATATTTCTAATGATCAAAATGATCCATCTAAATGCCTAAGAAAAGGTAGTACAGGTTAAAGTCAGGGTAATGCCGTAATTGGTGAGAAATTATGCTGCAGATGTAAGAAAAATCAATGTTATCAGCTAACATCTCTTACTAAATTGAACAGCATGTGAATGAGATCTTCAGCCTTGAATATCCTATTCCATAATTCTGAGTAAAGTGCCTCACAGACATGTGGTAAGGTTCTATGTATTCTCTGTGCTGTTGTGGGAGGGGCAGGGGGAGAGAGGATGAGAATGTCATATGGTGTTTCAAATTAAATCTGGGAAATTTAATTTTGTTGACAGTTTTGAATCCCTGTCGAGTAGTTCTTTGAACTATTGACACGTGGGAGACAGTACACCATAATTCTTCTGTCTTTCAAAATTGACATCTGAAGAGACTCATGTTAGGAAATATGTTGAGTAGATTTCTTAATGTTCTGCTGTTTTTGTAGCATAATTAACAATATAGCTAAACTATGACCACTGAAACTATTAGTGTGGCACATAAGTATAACAAAACAAGCCAAGATTTATGAACTAAACGGAATGCAATGCATTCTTGAAATCATTACCTTCAGATCAATATCAATATTAAAGGAAGTAAAAATAAAATTCTGACAAGTAAAACACCTCTTTATGCACATTTGTCGCTTCAATGCAAGTCATGTAGCCCAGTTTAGTGTAGTCTGCGCTAGATGGTCTCAACTTACCTTCAACACAAACAGTAGTGTGTAAAAGAAAACTGGATTGTGAGAGAACCTTAAGAAGGCATCCCATTGCAACACCATACGGGGCTGCAACAGTACAAAGAAAGATTATTTTAAAGTCTTAAATAAGACTATTGGTTATCTGCTATCATTGCAATTTAACCAGCATTTGATGGCCAGTGAATGGAGCCCCGTTGTTGCATGCAAGCATCGGCTTGGTTTTCTCTTGTCAAGGAACCTGCAGTGTAAATTAGGTTTGTTGGCTCCTTGTTGCTCTCAGCAGGCACTGGTCTCAAACTGGTAACTACAATACAGAAATGCCCATAGATTATATAATTATTGTGCTCTACCAGTTTCCAATTACCAGGAACAGTCAGGGAAGCAAGTAAAATGCCAGAAACTACCAATGAATGCAGCTTGAACTAGACACTTACTGTGTAATAGAGTGAGCATATTAAAAAGCAACCCAGGTTTTTTAAAAAATAAAGAGTGTATTGTTTTTGTCTGGCTGCTCAGATTTTGAAGCCCAGACCAAAAATCTTCAAAAGCAAGCTCCTCTTTAATGCTCTGTGTCCTTGAAATGAAAAGCTGCAGCCACTAAACACTGTCGCTTCCAGACAATGTGTTCCTTAATTAAAAATCATTGCATGCACTGCCGTACACCACTTGGTACAACATCAAGCAGAAAGTTCTAATGCTTCATCACCCTTGCCAATGCCCTTTATGAACTGCCTTCCATGTGTGTCGCAGTTGCACTTGTCATGTTTAAATCATTGTACTGGCCGCAGTATTTGAACTCTTATCAATAAGAAACTTGAGTTTCACGAGATACTGCAGGGAGGCCCATGGTGTATGACATGTTTGTAAATATCAGAGGGCCAATATGAGGCGATCTTGGCCCATGGGTCAACCCTCCAGCATCCTAAGTAGGACACTTTTGCTGTATCTTTGTCTATTTTGAACTGTTTAGCATAATTAAATTGATCAGCACAGCTTTGAACAAAACCCAGTTTTTTATTTTTTGCCTTCAGTGCCATACTCCCAGCCAGTTCGCACACTAAATATATAATGGGATACAATATTAGATGTCACAGAGAAACATAATGTGCAATGTTTTAAAAAATATAATTTAATTAACATGGCTCAAAAATCACCTTCTGAAAAGATGTATTTAAAAGAGCTCATTGCTGTTTAACCATCATTAATAGGGCACTCAATCTTTCCACAGCTGCAAGGACTTTTCAAATACAAGACTGAAGTACTCGGACAATAAATCATGTTACATGTGACAAGTGTGAAAATTCAGTGTATATGTTGTGGTCTGTTGCACTGCATCAGTTACTGCCAATACCTAGGTCTGGATTTTGTGGCTGTAATGATAGCAAAACTACTGGCATTAGCTTACTTAACTTGACGAAATTGTTTGCAATTTCTGGCATCTGAACAAACAGTTAAAATGTGGCAATCCAGACTTTTCTGTCAAAGATTTCCACCCTCTTCCACACCCCACCCCGACTCCAATCCTCACCAGAATTTACTGCTGAAATTTTTGACGATGGAAATCAATTATAAAGAACTGATTTAATTTGAAATTCCACTTTTCACATTTTCTCCGTTGTAAAAACCTTGAAAAGTTATATCTTGTTTATTGAGTTGCAGCTGGGTTTTAAAATCACACACAAAGTCATAACTGCTGCTGAATAACCACCCCAGCTCTGAAAAGCTAATTTATATTTGTGGAATGGACATTTTCTCATTCCTCGAACAGACGCCCATAGAGGTTTGAAATAATATGGAATTATGTCTTTACGTTAATTCCTTGCATATGTTCCAAATTTTATTTAATTTGCTGTAAACTCATTAAAAAATGAATTCTGAAAGCTGTTTGAAACTTATATCATTCCCAGACTGTGAGAATTCTTCAATTCAATTGGTTTAATAACCTGTCTGATGAGATCCCTGTTGCAGATTCTGGAAATTTCCAGCAATTAGTACCAGAATCAAAGTAAACATTGCTAAAGATGAGAACCATGCTGAAGGGAGCACTAATTCTGTTATGAATAGCTCTCTTTGATGACAGTGCATTGCTGACTACAAACTGTGGACCTTCCAGAGATAGTTACACAACAGACATTAGTTTGACGATAGCTGCTTATTAATAATCAAGATAGATTTGACCCAATTGATAACACTGTCTCTAATACTAGCCTAAGTTAATACACTAGGCAAAAGTGAGGACTGCAGATGCTGGAAACCAGAGTTTAGATCAGATTGGTGCTGGAAAAGCATAGCAGGTCAGGCAGGAAAATCCTGATGAAGTGCTTTTGCCAGAAATGTCGGTTTTCCTGCTCCTCGGATGCTGCCTGACCTGCTGTGCTTTTCCAGCACCACTCTGATCTAAACTCTGAGTGAATACACTGTATATCACTGTATGTTTAAAGAGATGAATAAAAATGCTATCAGATTAATTACCTGGGAACTTAAAAGTTAACTTTTTTGGGTTGCAGCAGATGAAACTGATCTTTCTTTAAATTCAATTAGGGCAACCTCATGTCTAAATTACAGTATAAAAAAACTGAAAATCCATGGATCATATCTAACCTGTGCAGTCCTGCCATATCCAGTCATGAAAGTTGATGGACAACTAAACAACTCTCTAGGAGAGAAGACTCCACCAATATCCCCATCCTCAATTATAGGGCAATCCAGCACATCAGTCCAAATGAAAATACTGAGGCATTTGCAACAATTTTCAGCAAGAAATGCTTATGATTTAACTTGAGTTTCTCCAGACAACCCCCAGCATCACAGAAACAAGTCTTCAGCCAATTCAATTAACTTAATGGAAACCAAGAAACTGCTGAAGGCACTGGATGCTGCGAAGGCTATGGGCAGGAAGACAGACCTGGTACTGGTACTCCAGGGCTAGCTGAGTCACAAGCTAAGCTGTTTCTGCACAGATATAACACTCCCACTTACCCACCAATGTGAGAAATTGCCAAGCTATATCTTGTACAATAAAAGCAAGACAAATTCAACTTGGCTGATTACCGCCCCATGAATCATCAGTAAAGTGATGGAAGGCATCATCAACAATACTATTAGCTAACATCTGTTCAGCTACAACCTGCTCACTGACATTTGTTTCAGGTCTTCCAGGACAACCCAACTTCTAACCTCATTACAACCTTAGTTCAGACATGGATAAAAGGACTGAATTCCAGAGGTGAGGTGAGAAGGATTGCTCTAGGCATCAAGGCTGCATTTGACCAAGTGCAATATCAAGGAGCCCAAGCAAAACTGGAATCAATTGGAATCAGAAAGCAAACTGTCCACTGGTTGGAGTCATACCTGGCACAAAGCAAGATGATTGTGCTTGTTAGAGGTCAGTAATCTCAGCTCCAGTACATCTCTGTAGGAATTCTTCAGGGTGGTATCCTAGGCCAAATACCTTTAGCTGCTTCATCACTAACCTCCTTCCATTGTAAGGTCAGAAATGAAGATGTTCATTCATAATTGCCAAATGTTCCAGACCATTTGCAATTCCTCAGACTATCTCTAATTACAGAGAATCTAACCATTAACACTATACATTCAAAGCATTACTAAATCTCCCTCCCTCAACAAAGTGGGGGATAACAATTGCCCAGAAATTGTTGTTGGAGGGAATCCTGACGGATAGAATTTACATGTATTTTGAAAGGCAAGGACTGATTAAGGATACTCAACATGGCTTTGTGAGTGGGAAATTGTGTCCCATTAACTTGATTGAGTTTTTTGAAGAAGTAATGAAGAGGATTGATGAGGGCAGAATGGTGGATGTGATGTATATGGATTTAAGAAAGGAGTTTGACAAGGTTCCTCATGGTAGATTGGTTAGCAAGGTTAGATCACATGGAATACAGGGAGAACTAGCCATTTGGTTATAGAACTGGCTAGAAGATAGAAGACAGAGGGTGGTGGTGGAGGGTTGGTTTTCAGACTTGATGCCTGTAACCAGCAGTGTGCTACAAGGAAGTATGCTGAGTTTACTGCTTTTCGTCATTTATATAAATGATTTGGATGTAAACATAGGAGGTATGGTTTGTAAGTTTGCAGGTGACACCAAAATTGGGGGTTTAGTGGATAGTGAAGAAGGTTACCTCGGAGTACAAAGGGATCTTGATCACATGGGCCAGTGGGCTGAGGAGAGGCAGATGGAGTTTAATTTAGATAAATGTGAAGTGCTGTATTTTGGAAATGCGGACTGCAGATGCTGGAGATCAGAGTCAAAAAACGTGGCACAAGAGAAGCACAGCCAGTCAAGCAGCATGTGGGGAGCAGGAGAGTCGATGTTTCGAGCATAAGCTCTTCATCAGGAATGCATTTGGTGATATTTTTAATGAAGAGCTTATGTTCAAAACATTGGACTCTCCTGTTGCTTGGATGCTGCCTGACTGGTTGTGTTTTTCCAGCATCAAACTTTTTGATCCTGAATAGGCACAATCTTTTCACCATGGTGAGGGGTGGGTGGTGGGGTCCAAAATTAGAATGCATTGGTTAAAGGTGAGATGGGAAAGATTTGAAAGGTACATCAGGACAAACGTTTTCTCACAATAGCATGTATGGAATGATCCACCAGAAGAAGTGATGGAGACTGGTACAATTATAACAGTTAAAAGTCATCTGGAAGGGTATCTGAATAGGAAGGGTTGAGATAGATATAGGCTAAATGTTGGCAATTGAGACTAGACTAATTTAGGATATCTAGCTGGCATGGGCAAGTTGAACCAAAGGGTCAGTTTTCATGCTGCATAGCTCCATGACTCTAAATTGAACTTGACTAGCTATGTAAACATTATCGCTGGAAATGTGTTGCTGGAAAAGCGCAACAGGTCAGGCAGCATCCAAGGAGCAGGAGAATCGACGTTTCGGGCATGAGCCCTTCTCATTTCTGAAGAAGGGCTCATGCCCGAAACGTCGATTCTCCTGCTCCTTGGATGCTGCCTGACCTGCTGCGCTTTTCCAGCAGCACATTTTTCAGCTCTGATCTCCAGCATCTGCAATCCTCACTTTCACCGATGCAAACATTATGGCCACTACAGCAAGCCAGAGGCTAGGAAAACTGTAGCAAGTAACTCACTTCTTGACTGCCCAAATGCTGCCCACTATCTACAAAGCACAAGTAAAGAGTATGATGGAATGCTTTCCACTTGCCTGGATTAGTGTAGCTCCAACAACACCATTGAAGGCTCCACATCAATCTGGATGAATTAGCCTACCCGACTGGCATCATATCCAGAAACATTTACTCCCTCAACCTCTGATGATCAATACCAGCAACGTGCGTAACCAAGAAGATGTACTACAGAAATTCACCAAGTCTCATCAGACTGAACCTTCCAAACTCACATCATAATCATCCAGAAAGACAAGGACAACAGCTGCTTTCCCTCCAGGATACTCACCATTAGGTCAAAAAGAAACTCATTCCCAAAAAGGCTATGTATCTACACTAAACGGACTGCAGTGATTATTTTTAAAAAAATATTTTATGTGTGTAGGTGTGGGACGCAGTGAAGAAACACCAAGTGCAGAAAACTTTATTCGTATTTCACCACCGGAAAGAAAAAAACGCACGAGTGGCCAGTGACAAGCAGTGCCCTTCTCTTCAAGGGCAATGTCCACGTGAATGAAAAAGTGAAGAGGAGGGTAAGGATTAAATCAACATAGAGTTGGAGGGGGAAATAAGCCACTTCATGCCCAGTGGTGCTCACCTTTCCCTGAAAACCTTCTTCAGGGACACCCGGGCCTGAACAATAACCATGGGAGAGGGGCAGGCAATCAACTATAATGACCCCATCCATGGCCCACTGTCTGGACCTGTTTATGGCCAACCTCACCTAGCCCAGGAGCAGACCCACAAGGAGATCGTCTGATCTGGTCTCTCCCCTCTCCAATGGGTGACCAAAGCATGGGGCTGAAGTGCAAACAAAAACATAAAAGAAGATCTTTAATAAAACTAATAAGGGAGTGCAGATGCCAACATTCCATATAATACATGGTCCCCTGACTCCATAGCACAACAGAACAAACAGTTGGGCTGGGAGTCTGTGAACAACCATGATCTGCAATTGCAAGAGACTGCTACGTGCAGCACCCTCCACTCCAGATCCCTGAGTGAAAGGGGAGGACTCCTACATAGAGAGTTCTCCACTGGGGATCCCCACCACCTGGTGGCAAATGGGCACGCCAAGGCATGTCCGGGTGGTGGATAAGGGAGAAGAGGTAGATAGTGTGCAGCAGCAGTGTCTGTCATTTCACATCCCTAAGGGGGACAAATGTAAACTTCCAGAGGTTGCTCAGATTGTGGGGCACAGGCTTCCATGGGAGGTACGGGACTTTGGGGCCAATGTGATATTTTGCCAGAGCAGGGGTACTTGCAGACGAGATTTCACCGCACACCTGAGCATCCCCAAACTGGTGCACGATGTCAGGTCTGAACACCACCATTTTAAGGTGTTGAATGCTGGTGATCGCAAATCAGACGTCTACTGGAGCCCTGTTTGCAATAGTTGTATAAGGCAGCTTACCACCACTTCTTCAAGAGCAATTAGGGATAGGCAACAAGTTCTGGCCCACACACTAAAATCCATATTCACCACAAGGATAAAAAAACCTACAACTTGACTATAAACTCTCACACTATGGAATGAAAACTGTCATTTACATTGCGTTGAAGAATCCATTGTCTCTCTAATCGATCTTCCCATGAGGCCACTTTCCCCAAAGCCACACCTTTTTCCCCTAGAAAGTAAATTTCTCTGCTCCAGCTACCTTCCCTCACAATAGCCACCTGCTGTTGGAGGCTCTAATGCCAGTGTACTCTTACAAGTGCTCACATTGTGAATAAATTGCATGAAGAGAAGAAATTGTCTTACAATGATTAAGTCAAGCCAGCATGTTTCTGAGGCAGTCATGCATGTGTGAAAATATATCATCTACTTGATGTTGATTTGTTTTCTTTACACTTTTGCCCAGTTTGTTGGAATAATGGCGAGAGTGGCTACAAGTGAGTTATGGAAAGAGATTTATCATTCTGAAGCAAGCTTGTGTAATATACAAATTTCAGTGTTTGCTGCTGATTTCACATGCCTTCACGATTGAAAATTATTCCCTCTGAAGACATCATATTCAAATATAGTCATCAAAACAAAGAATTGGCGAAAAATATCAAACGGTAGGGTTTGAAAATCAGAAAATTCTTCCACGGTTCAGCTTGTAACTCCTCTATGTGGTGTATTACTGAAATGATGAAGACTGGGAAGGTCTTAAGTTTGCTAACTGATTAGCCATTGCTGAGTTAAGACACCTTCATCAAAACATCTAACAAGTGATAGTTTACTAAAGTCAATATCTTCTCTGGAATGTGATTTATCTTAGTTTTAGCTTGGTAGCATGTCAGTCACGTTCACTATCTAATTATACTATCGACAAACCTTGAACATAACACTAGGATCCACTGTGAATGTAATGGAATGGTGACCCAGAAATTCCAGAAAACTGTAAACAGGCATAGAAGGCAACCTATATGATTTAGATTACTTACAGTGTGGAAACAGGCCCTTAGGCCCAAAAAGCCCACACTGACCCTCCAAAGAGCAACCCATCCAGACCCATTCCCCTACACCTAACGCTACAGGCAATTTAGCATGGCCAATACACCTAACATTTTTGGACTGTGGGAGGAAACCCACACAGACATGGGGAGAATGTGCAAACTCCAAATAGACAGTTGTCTGAGGCAAGAATTGAACCCCAGTCTCTGGCACTGTGAGGCAGCAATGCTAACCACTATGCCACCGTGCCCTTCAGCAAGTTGCTTTGATTTACCACCATTGTGTGGCTTTAACTCTAGAAGGTGTTTTGAAACATTATTTCTGACCCTGATGGAGCTAAAAACGACATATTTTACATTTTGATCAGTTCTGCCCTGGAATTTCCTGGACAGAAGCTTCCTGTACCTAAACAGCAGAAACCAATTCAGGAAATACTGTGGTCAGCAGGAGAGTCAATCAACATGGAAGCGACAGATCTTATGCAGTTGTATGTGTGGCGTCTATAGTTTAAATGTCTGGCATGACAGCTGCTTTGACAGCTAGTGTGAAAATGTAAGTATGTAAAGAACGTGTTGGATGAGATGGGCAGGTGAATGGGATAAGGTAAGTAGGTAAGTGAGACAGTTGCATGGTGCTATATAGGTGGAGTGCCAGCTAAGTGGATGAATGCTTAAGGTAGGTGCAAGGGCTGGGGAGGAGATGGGTGTGGTGACTTGTGGTTTTGAAGTGTGACATTGGGTTGGATCAGGGTGGTGTTGGATCGAAGAGGGGATTAGATTTGATCTGTAAAGACAGAGATCAATCAAGCAAAGATACAAACATCTAAGGCATGATTTGGAGATGCCGGTGTTGGACTGGGGTGTACAAAGTTAAAAATCACATAACACCAGGTTATAGTCCAACAGGTTTAATTCGAAGCACACTAGCTTTCGGATCTAAGGCATGGTTGGCTTTCCTTCAAAGGTAACCCATATCTCAGCAAACCTCTTTGATCCACCACCATAGTGGGTTTGGGGGTGTGTTGGGGGGGTAGGGGGGTGGAGGGGGAGGAATGGTTTCCCTCTATAATATATTTGTATTTGATGCAGCAATATTTATGGTTAGATCCTGGAACATAAGAACCAGAAGTGGGTAACATAATACTGAAATATTCAACATACGTTTATCACTCCTGATATGTGCATACATTACAGTCACAGGCATTCACTGCTTGGGCTAGTATAAAGTTATTCAGTTATCAACAATAACTTGCTTTTGACAGTGTTTCACACTTCAAGTGGGCCCAATTAAGATGGAGTCTGAATGCTTTATACTGTCAGTTGCATGCAATGATGATATCATGAGCATATCTCTTAAATGAATACTACATATGAACTGTGGGACATAACAGAACACAACATGTGCATCATTATTTCTTTGCTCTCCTTGCCAATGGCAAGCAAGATTTTCGGACATTACTTTCCATAAATGTGATAATAGAGGAGTTACTATTTGATCTATAAAATAAAGCTGGGCACGTTGCTTGAATAGCTGTAATTTAGTAACAGCATCATGGCTGCCCAATTCATGACTAAATGTTTGCCTTTTATCTCTTATTGGAAATCTTTGTTTCATTACATTGCAGAAGCAGTATGCACTATTTCATAGTTCCTTTTTTTAAAATTTGTTTTACTTTTCTCTTCTCTTAATGTTCAATTTTCAACTTCTGTTTTGCTTTCTTTTTCACTGTTGTAGCTCCTCTACTAAGTTATAAATATATTATGGTTTCTTTTATTATCAGAGGCTGATAGTAATGCGTTTCTGCCACTCGATGTTATTCATGCCAAATAAGTAATGACAATATCATGGTGCTTCTGTCTGCCTTGGTGCTGAATTGGGAAATAATATTTTAGAACCAAGCAACCTCTGCACATACGTTTCTTCTTTAGAACATAGAACAATACAGCACAGAACAGGCCCTTCGGCCCACGATGTTGTGCCGAACATCTATCCTAGATTAAGCACCCATCCATGTACCTATCCAATTGCCGCTTAAAGGTCGCCAATGATTCTGACTCTACCACTCCCACGGGCAGCGCATTCCATGCCCCCACCACTCTCTGGGTAAAGAACCCACCCCTGACATCTCCCCTATACCTTCCACCCTTCACCTTAAATTTATGTCCCCTTGTAACACTCTGTTGTACCCGGGAAAAAGTTTCTGACTGTCTACTCTATCTATTCCTCTGATCATCTTATAAACCTCTATCAAGTCACCCCTCATCCTTCGCCGTTCCAACGAGAAAAGGCCGAGAACTCTCAACCTATCCTTGTACGATCTATTCTCCATTCCAGGCAACATCCTGGTAAATCTTCTCTGCACCCTCTCCAAAGCTTTCACATCTTTCCTAAAGTGAGGCGACCAGAACTGCACACAGTACTCCAAATGAGGCCTAACCAAAGTCCTGTACAGCTGCAACATCACTTCACGACTCTTGAATTCAATCCCTCTGCTAATGAACGCTAATACACCATAGGCCTTCTTACAAGCTCTATCCACCTGAGTGGCAACTTTCAAAGATCTATGTACATAGACCCCAAGATCCCTCTGTTCCTCCACCTGACTAAGAACCCTACCGTTAACCCTGTATTCTGCATTCTTATTTGTTCTTCCAAAATGGACAACCTCACACTTGGCAGGGTTGAACTCCATCTGCCACTCCTCAGCCCAGCTCTGCATCATATCTAAGTCCCTTTGCAGCCGACAACAGCCCTCCTCACTGTCCACAACTCCACCAATCTTCGTATCATCTGCAAATTTACTGACCCACCCTTCGACTCCCTCTTCCAAGTCATTAATAAAAATTACAAACAGCAGAGGACCCAGAACTGATCTCTGCGGAACTCCACTTGTAACTGGGCTCCAGGCTGAATATTTACCATCTACCACCACTCTCTGACTTCAACCGGTTAGCCAGTTTTCTATCCAATTGGCCAAATTTCCCTCTATCCCATGCCTCCCGACTTTCCGCATAAGCCTACCATGGGGAACCTTATCAAATGCCTTACTAAAATCCATGGACACTACATCCACTGCTCTACCCTCATCCACATGCTTGGTCACCTCCTCAAAGAATTCAATAAGACTTGTAAGGCAAGACCTACCCTTCACAAATCCGTGCTGGCTGTCCCTAATCAAGCAGTGTCTTTCCAGATACTCATAAATCCTATCCCTCAGTACCCTTTCCATTACTTTGCCTACCACAGAAGTAAGACTAACTGGCCTGTAATTCCCGGGGTTATCCCTATTCCTTTTTTTGAACAGGGGCACAACATTCGCTACTCTCCAGTCCCCTGGTACCACCTCCGTTGACAGTGAAGACGAAAAGATCATTGTCAACAGTACTGCAATTTCCTCTCTTGCTTCCCACATAATCCTAGGATATATCCCGTCAGGCCCGGGGGACTTGTCTATCCTCAAGTTGTTCAAAATGTCCAACACATCTTCCTTCCTAACAAGTATCTCTTCTAGCTTACCAGTCCGTTTCACACTCTCCTCTTCAACAATACGGTCCCTCTCGTTCGTAAATACTGAAGAAAAGTACTCATTCAAGACCTCTCCTATCTCTTCCGACTCAATACACAATCTCCCACTACTGTCCTTGATCGGACCTACCCTCGTTCTCGTCATTCTCATGTTTCTCACATACGCATAAAATGCCTTGGGGTTATCCTTGATCCTATCCGCCAAGGATTTTTCATGCCCTCTCTTAGCTCTCCTAATCCCTTTCTTCAGGTCCCTTCTGGCTATCCTGTATCCCTCCACTGCTCTGTCTGAACCCTGTTTCCTCAACCTTATTTAAGCCTCCTTCTTCCTCTTTACTAGACATTCAACCTCCCTCGTCAACCAAGGCTTCCTCACACGACCATTTCTTTCCTGCCTGATAGGTACATACATATCAAGGACACGTCGTATCTGCTCCTTGAAAAAGTTCCACATTTCCACCACATCCTTCCCTGACAGCCTATGCTCCCAACTTATGCTCCTCAAATCCTGTCTTACAGCATCGTAATTTCCTTTCTCCCAATTGTAAAATCTACCCTGTTGTGCGCATCTATCTCTCTCCATAACCAAGGTGAAAGTCACAGAATTGTGGTCACCATCACCAAAATGTTCACCCGCTTACAAGCCCATCACTTGTCCCGGTTCATTACCGAGTACCAAATCCAATATGGCCTCCCCTCTGGTTGGACAATCTACATACTGAGTTAGAAAAGCTTCCTGGACACACTGCACAAACACCGCCCCATCCAATTTACTTGATCTAAAGAGCTTCCAATCAATATTTGGGAAGTTGAAGTCGCCCATGACTACGACCCTGTGGCTTCTGCACCTTTCCAAAATCTGTTTCCCAATCTGTTTCTCCACATCTCTGCTGCTATTGGGGGGCCTATAGTAAACACCCAACAAGGTGACTGCACCTTTCCTATTTCTGACTTCAGCCCATACTACCTCCAAAGGCAGATCCCCCTCAAACTTCCTTTCTGCAGCCGTTATACCATTTCTAATTAGCAATGCCACCCCCCCTCCTTTTTTACCACCCTCCATAATCTTACTGAAACATCTGTAACCAGGAACCTCCAACAACCATTCCTGTCCCTCATCTATCCACGCTTCCGAATTGGCCACAACATCATAGTCCCAGGTACCGATCCACGCCTTAAGTTCACCCACCTTATTTCTGATACTCCTTGCGTTGAAGTATACGCACTTGAGCCCATCTCTGTGTCTGCAAGTATTCCATGTCAGTGCTACCTTCTCCACAGCCTCCCTACATTCTTGGACATCCTGACAAACAGCTAGCTTACTTGCTGGACTACAATTCCGGATCCCATCCCCCTGCCAAATTAGTTTAAACCCCCCCCGAAGAGTGCTAGCAAACCTACCCCCCAGGATATTGGTGCTCTTCTGGTTCAGGTGCAACCCGTCCTGTTTGTACAGGTCCCACCTTCCCCAGAATGCAGTCCAATTGTCCAAATACCTGAAGCCCTCCCCCCTACACCATCCTTGCAGCCACGTGTTCAACTGCACTCTCTCCCTATTCCTTGCCTCACTGTCACGTGGCACCGGCAACAACCCAGAGATGACGACTCTGTCTGTCCTAGCTTTTAGCTTCCAGCCTAACTCCCTGAGCTCTTGAATGACCTCCCCACCCCTCTTCCTACCTATATTGTTGGTGCCAATGTGTACCACGACTTCTGGCTGCACACCCTCCCCCTTAAGGATTCTGAAGACACGGTCCGAGACGTCTCGGACCCTGGCACCCGGGAGGCAACAAACCATCCGAGAGTCTCGCCCATGTCCACAGAACCGCCTGTCCATCCCTCTAACTAGAGAGTCTCCTATAACTAGCGCTCTCCTCCTCTCCCCCTTTCCCTTCTGAGTCTCAGAGCCAGACCTCACGCCACAGACCTGCTCACTGCAGCTTACCCCTGCAAGGCTGTCCCCCCCAACAGTTTCCAAAGCTGTATACTTATTGTTTAGGGGAACGACCACAGGGGAACTCTGCACTGCCTGCTTCTTCCCCTTCCCACCTCTAACTGTTACCCAGCTACCTCTGTTCTCCGGCGTAACTATGTCCCTGTAGCTTCTATCAATCACCCTCTCAGCCTCTCGAATAATCCTCAGTTCATCCAACTCCAGTTCCAGTTCCCTAACTCGTTCGGTGAGGAGCAGGATCTGACTGCATTTCCTGCAGACGAAGTTGGCATGGTCACCCCTACCTCAAACATCCTGCAGGAGGAACATTCCACCACCTGCGCTGCCATGACTGTACACTTTGTCTCCAAAACAAGAACACTGAGTCAATAACACTGAGTCGCTTATCTGTGGACTTTAAAGTTAGGTTAGAGGAGGAGGATGGGAGGGAGGCCCTACGAAGTAGGGCCTGGGGTCTAGAACACACCCACTCAAATCACTTATCTTCCCGACCAGCTCTGCGCTCCAACCTCACTTCCCCCCAGCTCGCGCCGCTCTCTGTGGTGAAAAGACCGTTGGCGTCGAGGTAAGTTCTTTAAATACCAATCACTTACCTTCCCGACCAGCTCTGCACTCCAACCTCACTTCCGCCCAGCTCGCGCCGCTCTCTGCAGTGAAATTTATTAATTTTGTAGGATGTGGGCATTGTTGGCTAGCCAACATTTATTGCCTGTTGCCCTTGAGAAGGTATTGGTGAGCTGCCTTCTTGAACCACTGCAGTCCACCTGCTGTGGGGAGATCCATTAGGGAGAGAATTCCAAGATTTTGACCTGGCGACAGTAAAGGAATGACTTCCAAGTCAGGATGATGAGTGGTTTGAAGGGGAACATGAAGATGATGGTGTTCCCATATAGCTGCTGCTCTTGTCCTTCCAGATGGAAGTGGTTGTGAGTTTGAAAGGTGCTGTCTGAAGGTGTTTGGTGAATTTTTGAAGTGCAAGTAAGCTTTCTTAGCCTAGTTGACAATTTTTCTATATTTTATAAGCTGTATTTTTGACCTGGAGGTCTTTCTATTAGATGTACTATGCTGTTTCTTATCTTTAGCTCAGAAACCAGGAAAATAGATTTTTTTTTAAGAAAGAGGGAGTGTGGGCTTTAAGCCTGACACAAATTTATACTTTATGTAGAAAGAAAGCACCTCATTTGCTGACTGTTCACTTTTCAGGTGTTTGCACACAGAAATTGGTTCTGTTAGCTTCCCAAACACTTTGCAGCCCCGGGCTGTCATCTAGTTAATGCTCACTGAAGTTTCCAAGTGTCTGCCACTAAAAACCTGGATTCTTTTGTAACTGGCCACAATTGCTTACCACTGTGCTTCTGTGATGTAGCTCATTTGCCTCAACAGGGTCTCTGTACCCGATGCTGCAATGTTTATGTTAATGTCTGTAGGATAAGCAGATGTGTTTAATGTGCTACTGAAAGTTTCTACAAACATTTATTAAATCTCATACAATACACATATATTACAATCGCAGGTGCTTCAGTATTTGATCTATTGTTAAACTATTTGGCTACAAACATTAGCACACTAATCAGCTTGTCATGTTTCAAGTGGCCCCAGCTAAGATGGAGTCTGAAACCTTTATACCTTTAGGTCAAATGTTGCGATACAGTGATGATAACATAAGCATGTTTCTTAAAGATATACTGCATTGCTAACGGTGAAGTAATATACAAGACTCTTAACACTGGGCCACTGCTTCTTTGTTCTTCTCCAGTGACTTTGGGCTGATCTTACTTTATTTTGACTAAACCTGAGATACATCCAGCTCTATTTGGGGGGGGGGGGGGGGGTTCCTACCCCAAAGCCTATTCAGTTTTCTTGTCATAACTTATCAAATTCACCTTATGAATGACCTTCCTCTTCCCTGTGGTATCTGTCACAACTGGTTTTAAGCCCACCTTACCACATGCTTTTACAGGAACGACTTGTGACACAGAGATCCTGGAATTCACTAACATTCTATGCATGTGCATCATCTTTAAAAGCCTATATACACCCAGACAAGCATTGCCAGTCCAGAGCCAATAGGAGGAATGCCTAGTAATGTTCTCCATTATTCTGCCAGCATAACAGGCAGCGTACCACCATCTTTTCTTCGATACCTCATACTCATCTATTTCTGTGACTGCATCTACCTCTATCAGATATTGAAAGTATTACTTATTATCCTATCTCCGAGGAAATAATTAATTGAGATCATTGGTATGTTACTTTCTGTTGGTCCTTGTATGGATGACCACATCCTTCAGATGCGGTACCAAGCTTAATGAACACCTTTTCAGGTTAATGATGCCATGGGGAAAAATTCAGGACAAAGACTCATGCTCTACCATTCTCAACAATGCTAGTAACATCTTTCCCACTCACCCTCACCACCTCAACCCCTGACAACACTAATCCTACAAGTCCATTGCACTGCCTGCTCACCCATTTGGCATTCCTTACCAACTGCACCAACAGTAATACCTGCGCCGCATAATACTGGCCTGTCTTTCTCATTCTGATGTAGAGGTGCCAGTGTTGGACTGGGGTGAACAAAGTTAAAAATCATACAACACTAGATTAGAGTCCAACAGGTTTATTTGGAAGTACTAGCTTTTGGAGTGCTGCTCTTTCATCAGATAGCTGTGGAGCAGGATCATCAGACATAGAATTTATAGCAAAAGATACAGTGTAATGCATGCAACTGGCATGATATATTGAACAAACCTAGATTGCTGTTAAGTCTTTCATCTTTTAGAATGGTTTGCAGGTTTCGGTTCATTAATATGTAAATCCCCAAATTTCTTTCAAGTCACATTCTCGAGATAACTTAATGTTTTATTAAACAAAGGTGACATCTCAGCTCATACAATGCTTTAAAGGTGTGAGGTTAGAGTCTGTCTGCATCCCAGTCTTGAGTCAGACTGGTTCTATTTGCAAAGTAGGAATTTATAAAATGTTACATGGATTGACTATCTCTATTCCTTTTTCCCAAAACATCAATTTTCCTGCTCCTGGGATGCTGCCTGACCTGCTGTTCTTTTCTAGCACTACTTTGATCTAAACTCTGGTTTTCAGCAACTGGTTTCCTACATTGACTGCCTGCGGACTGTGTGCTTTTTGAATAATACAGAATGTATCTGCAAGGCAGGTAAACAACCCATAATAAGGAAGAATGACTCAACACATGGGTGTTGCCTGTCATTTAGCTCTTGGCTTCTTATGAGGAATGGATACTGACTCTGACAGTGCTGAGCAGATCCTGGACTGTTACTGGAGGCTGACCTGATGTACTGTGCCAGGATCCCCTGAACAAAAGGCTATCTATTTGATTTGATTGAGACCTGTTGACAAACATAACAAGCTTCCTGACATTGTGTCTGTGTTAAAGGCAAGGCAAGACAGTAGTAATATGAGCCTGACATCTCTGACTGAAGATGGAAGGTGCTTTAAAGCAAGGCAAGATAATACAAGGTAGGGGTACTGTGAGCATGTGGGGGGAGTCAAAGTGAATGACAGCAAGCAAGGAGCCTAGATACACAGCCTGGTCCAGTGTATGAGTTTGAGTGCATATCCCTGAATACAGAGTGTCCTTACAGCAGTATTACAATGACAGTTCTGGGTATAGCCCAAGATGCAGCACTGAAGTACAGAAGCATCTTGTAAATGGATCAGAAATGTACTATGAGGGGTCTTAGAAAATGGCGTATGTTGGATATGCCAATGTCTTTGGAAGTGGTGCACATGTGGCCAATGCCCTTGGAGCATACCCTGAAATGTTGGTGCTGAGTTTCCATCATGAAGATTGTTTGGAGCAAGCAGTGATTGTATTCACCAGGTACACCTTCTAATTTCATTGTCAAGTTTTCCTGACATCTACCTTTTTTAGTGATGAGTAAGTTTGGTGGTGGGTAAGTTATTGGAGGAGATTCTGAAAGATAAGATTGATATGCATTTGGAGAAGCAAGGAATGATTAAGAATAGTCAGCATGGTTTTTAGCTAGGGAAGTCATGTTTCACAGAATTGATTGAGTTTTTTGAGGAAGTAACCAAGAAGATTGACAAGGGCTGAACAATTGACATCGTTTACTTGTTGACAAGGTTCCACATGGTAGACTAATTAGTAAAGTTAGATCACATGGGATGCAGGGTGAACTTGCCAGCTGTAGACAAATTTTGTTTAACAGCAGGAAATGGAGACTGATGGTTGTTTTTCAGACTGGAGTCCTGTGGCCAGCAATGTTCCACAGGGATTGATACTGGGTGCCCTTTTGTTTGTCATTTATATAAATAATTTAGGTGAGAATATAGAAAGCATGGTTAATAAGTTTGCGAATGACACCAAAATTGGTGGTGTAATGCACAGTGAAGGAAGTTATTCAAGATAACAAAGTGAACTTGATCAAATGGGTCAATGGGCTAAAGAGTGGCAGAGGGAGTTTAATTTGGTTAAGTGCAAGGTATTGCATTTTGAGAAAACAAACAATGGCAGAACTTACGCAATTAAAAGTTGTATCTTGGGTAGTATTATACAAGAGAGAAACCTAGGGATTCAAGTACATCATTCTTTGAAATTTGTATTACATATAGATAGGGTGGTTAAGCATGATATTAGCACTGTTGCCTTAATTACTCAGACATTTGAATATAGGAGTTTGGACATTATGTTGTGATTGTACAGGATGTTGGTGAGGCCTCTTCTGGAGTCCTGTATGCAGTTCTGGTCACCCTGCTATAGAAAGGATATTATTAAACTGGAGAGGGTTCAGAAGAGATTTACCAGGATATTGCCAGGAATGGAGGGCTTGAGTTCTGGAGAGGTTGGATAGACTGGGTCTGTTTTCACTGGAGCATAAAAGGTTGAAGGATGACCTTATAGAGGTTTATAAAATCATGAGGGGAATTGATAAATGAATGGTAGGTGTCTTTTCCCTAGGGTTAGAGATTTCAAGACTAGATAAGAAGAGAAAGATTTAAAAAAAGATATGAGGGCAATTTTTTTACACAGAGTGTGGTTCATGTATGGAATGAACTTCCGGAGGGAGTGGTGGATGTGGGTACAGTTACAACATTTAAAAGTCATTTGGCTAAATACAAGAAAGACATTTGGAAGGATATAGGAAACAAGTGCAGCAAGGACTATCTCAGTGTTGGAAGCAACTGCAAAATCTTCTCTGCTTTTAACAAGCAACATGGTGAGATTCTCACTAGATAGCGATGAAATGCCAATCCAGGTTGGTGGGGCTACTTTAGTTTGGGATTATGGTCAGCATGGACTGGCTGGACGGAAGATCGATTTCCGCGCTGTACGACTCTGTGACTTTATGAGTTTGATAAAATGGAAGCCTGAATATTAATGAGGTGAACTGTGCTGTTACCATGCATTTAACAAGCCTTAACATGCATTTACAGGTTGTTCTGCTATAATGCGTGTTTCATCAGTGCAAACTGGTTATAACTCGATTGACGAATTGTGGACATTGTTTGGATAATGCAAGCTTTCTTCTGAATAAGTATAACAATTTTCTGTAGCAATCTTCTGCATCGTGATTTTCTAAAGTGGTTTTACATAGCGTGATTTTCTATCGCACAAGGTTGCAGAGGAACACAACTGTCATGTTATAGCAGAACAGCCTGGATTGACATTTCTTCGCTATCTTGTGAGATAGTCCTTGCTGCACTTGTTTCCTCATTTTTCTACACATCCTGCTATGGCCAATATTGCTCAGAACTCCATAAGAGTCTGTTCGTTGTTCCTGATCTCTTCCCCTGGGCTAGTATTAACCAGAAAAGTTGATACTCAAGCCTAGTACCACTTATTAAGGGATATGGACCAAAGACAGGTAAATGGAGTTGGGACACAGATCAGACATGATGCCATTGAATGGCAGAGCAGTCTCGAGGGGCTGAATGGCCTGTTCCTGTTCCTATCTGAAGGATGTGGTCATCCATGCAAGGAGCAATAGCGAGAAAGGTATCAAAGACCTAAATTGATTGGTTCTGGGAGATGGGATTGGAAGTCTTCCATCAATCATCTTAGTTAACAGTTTCATAACTATAATGCTGCAGGGTTTGAAACAAAAACAGAAAGTGTTGGAGAAATTCAACAGGACTGGCGGCATTTGTAGACAGAAAAATAGAGTTAACCTTTTGAGTCCAGAGACCTTTCATTCTCATGAAGGGTCACTGGACTTGAAACTTTATCTCTGTTTTTCTCCTAACAGTTTCAATATGTTGCCCCAGGTTCAATTCCAGCCTTGGGCAACTGTCTGCGTGGAGTTTGCACATTCTCCCCGTGTCTGCGTGGGTTTCCTCCAGGTGCTCCGGTTTCCTCCCACAATCCAAAAATGTGCAGATCAGGTGAATTGGCCATGCTAAATTGCTCATAGTGTTAGATGCATTAGCCAGAGGGAAATGGGTCTATGTGGATTACTCTTCGGAGGGTCGGTGTGGACTGGTTGGGCCGAAGGGCCTGTTTCCACACTTTAGGGAATCTAATCTAATCTGACCTTCGTACAGATTCTAAATAGATGCAGCTTACGACCTTTTTTTTCTGCAGAGTTTCATTTTGATTTAAATCAAAGGAGTTTTGAACTGAGATTTCAGTGGGAAAAATGTAATCAAAAGCAATAACATTACAGTAAACTGCAAGTAACTGTAAAGTTTGGTATTTTCATAAACTTCTTTACAATGTCTCCTGCCAGTGTCCATCAGGCAATGTATGTACCATCTTTTAGTACATACTGTAATCAAGAAGGTTTTTAATGCTCTGTTTGTTAGATTCCTTCCTCGTGGAAACTACCAATCATGGGGAGAGTGTTTTCGGCTTTGACAGAGCATCTGTATCAAATGTACCCACATAATCCTGTGTTTTAACCTTTGCAAGATCAATGTTCACATTATGGCAGGAAGAAATGACATTCTTAAATGTGCAACTTGACTGCAACAATAGACAACAAATTATGGAGATCTGTGCCTGATATTTTGACAACAGTCTTGATGACTTTCTTGTTTATTATTACACAATGTTCCTTGACTTACCTCCAGACCTTTGGGTTAGAAGCTATTGCTTTTGTACAGGGGATACTGTAACACTTGTCTAATGACGTCTGCCAGGAAATTGGGCATTGACACATAGTAGAAGAACACTGAGAGTCACATTAGACTCCAAAGGTCATCAGTTTCCTCAAGCAAATATTTTAATGCCTTGTTGAGGCTGTTGTTTCAATAGAGGCCAGAGTGAATGCCCCTGTTGTTAATATGAATTGCACATTAAATGATTTTACCTTGAAAAAGAGGAAAGTACGAGAGAGCAAGAAGAGATTGAAGAACAGAAGGAATGGGACCAGGAATCCAAACTCTAAAGGAAGAACAATGCCCAGAATTGCTGTTAGTCACCAAAGCTCTCATGAAGAAGATTTTATAGCTTACTGTCAAAGATTCCATGATTATGGTTTCCAATACATGGTCCATGGCTAGTTACATGTTCCCAATATCCCAAAGATACCATACAAGTTGAATTTGGAGTTCTCTACACCCCATTTGCCATTGAGAATTGAATTTAGTGCTGAGAATGATCTTGGTATGAGAAGAGATGGGTCCGAATACCACAGGAGAGAAACATGGTTGGCTGGTTTATCAGTGACCTAATGGGATGATGATTAATGAGATGGGCCATGAGATGATCTCTATGTCACCTTGAGGCAGATAGTGGTGCCATTTGCAAAGGTCTGCTTGTCCTTTATTCTGCTGTTCCTTGTCGATTCTGATTGTTATCACAACACACCAGAGGACCTCCAGCCTTGAGTGTGAGTTCATCCAACCCGATTTCTGAAGTCTATAATTCCTTTCTTTTCTCAAGACTCAACAGAGGAATCAAGGAGTTGGCCAGGATGCTACAGCAAGCACAGGAAAGACACTGTCAGAGAAAAGACACTGGCTAACCCCATGGTTTAGCAATGTTTTGTGCACATTTTTCTCTAGATTTACAAGTGAAAGATAGAAATGCCTGACCTCAAAGAGTGGTAAGAATGGACTGACAGACTCCCCAAGGAAGGGTCACCTCCGATCTTTGTTGTCAAGCTGCAAATGGGTCAGTAATCTTCCTCACTCCGCTAGACTGAGTCCTCCAGACTGGTCTCATATTTGGGGACTTGGATATGGCAGCATGAGATGGTACACTACATGAGGAAGGAATGATAGGGGCAGCACAGTGACTCACTGGTTAGCACTGCTGCCTAACAACACAAGGGACCTGGGTTCGAATCCAACCTCAAGCAACTATTTGTGTGAAATTTATATATTCTCTCCATGTCTCCTGGGTGCTATGGTTTCCTCCCACAGTCCGAAGATGTGCAGGTTAGGTGGATTGGCAGTGCTAAGTTGCCGACAGCATCCAGGGATGTGTAGGTTAGGTGGATTAGCCATGGAAAATGCAAGATCTATAGGGATAGGATTGAAGGTGCTGGGTCTGGATGGATGCTCTTCACAGTGTTAGTGTGGACTCACTGGGCTGAATGGCCTACTTTCTTACTGGAGGTGTAGTATGATTCTTCGATGACTAATCAGGATCTGACAATATAGTGAGGCAGCAGCAGATCTGTACACTGCAACATTGGAAGGTCACAGTCAGACATGCTTCTTAAGAAATCAGAACAAAGAAAATTTACAGCCCAGGAACAGGCCCTTCAACCCTCCAAGCCTGAGCCGATCCAAATGTACTGTCTAAACCAGTCGGTCAATTCCTGAGCATTTGTATCCCTCTGCTCCCCACCTACTCATGCATCTGTCCAGATGCATCTTAAATGAATCTACTGTGCCTGCCTCTACCACCTCTGCTGGCAACGCATTCCAAACGCCCACCACCTTCTGTATGGAGTACTTGCCGCATGTATTCCCTTTAAACTTTCCACCTCTCACCTTGAAAGCGTGACCTCTCATTATTGAATCCTTCACCCTGGGAAAAAGCTTGTCTCTATCCACCTTGTCTATACCCTTCATGATTTTGTAAACCTCAATCAGGTCCCCCTTCAATTTCCTTTTTTCTAATGAAAATAAACCTAACCTACTCAACCTCTCTTCATAGCTAGCACCTTCCATAACAGGCAACATCCTCGTAAACCTTCTCTGCACCCTCTCCAAAGTGTCCACATCCTTTTGGTAATGTGGCAACCAGAACTGTACACAATATTCTAATTGCGGCCGAACCAACGTCTTGTACAATTTTAACATGACTTGCCAGCTCTTATACTCAATACCCCGTCCAATGAAGGTAAGCATATTATATGCCTTCTTGACCACTCTATCCACCTGTGCAGCAATCTTCAGGGTACAATGGATCTGCACTCCCAGATCTCTCTGCCCATCAACTTTTCCCAAGGCTCTTCCGTTCATTGTATAATTCGCTCTCGAATTAGTCTTGTCTAAATGCATCACCTCACATTTGTCTGGATTGAAAAGCATCTGACACTTTTCCACCCAATTCTCCAGTCTCTCTACATCCTCCTCTATTCTCTGACAGTCCCTTATGCTTTCTGCTACTCCACCAATCTTCGTGTCATCTGCAAACCTGCTGATCATACCAATAGTGCCCTCTTCCAGATCATTTATGTACATTACAAACAACAGTGGCCCCAGCACTGATCCCTGTGGAACACCACAGGTCACCTTTCTCCATTTTGAGAAACTCCCTTCAACTACTACTCTCTGTCTCCTGTTGCTCAACCAGTTCTTTATCCACCTAACAAGAACACCCTGCACACCATGTGACTTCACTTTCTCCATTAGTCTACCATGGGGAACCTTATCAAACACCTAACTAAAGTCCATGTATATGCCATCAAAAGCCCTTCCTTCATCTATCAACTTGGTCGCTTCCTCGAAGAACTCTATTAAGTTGGTAAGGCACCATCTCCTCTGCATAAAACCATGTTGCCTATCACTGATAAGCCCATTCAGTTCTAAATATAAATAGATCCTATCCCTCAGTACCTTCTCCAGCAACTTTCCCACCACTGAGTCAGGCTCACTGGTCTGTAGTTACCTGGAATATCCCTACTACCCTTCTTGTATAGGGGGACAACACAAGCAACTCTCCAGTCCTCCAACACCTCACCTGTATTTACGGATGCCACAAAGATATCTGTCAGGGCCCCAGCTATTTCGTCTCTTGGATCCCTCAGCAACCTGGGATACATCCCATGCGGTCATGGGATTTGTCCACCTTAATAACCTCTAACCTACCCAACACATCTTTCCTGCTTATGTCAACGTGATCCAGACTAATCAAACTTTTATCTCTAATCTCAACATTCATCATGTTCCTCTCCTCAGTGAACACTGATGCGAAGTAATCATTCAGAATGTCATCCATTCTCTCAGGTTAGACATAAAGCCTTCCTTCGTTATCCTTTAGCGGACCAATCCTTTCTCTAGTTACATACTTGCTTCCTATATAAGAGTAAAATCCTTAACTCTACTCGCTAAAGCTATTTCATGACCCCTTTTAGCCTGCTTGATTCCTTATTGAAGACTTGTCCTACTCTTCCAATATTCCTCCAGGGCCCATTCTGTTCTTAGCTGCCTAGACCTTATGTACATTTCCCTTTTCTTCTTGGCTAGTTGTACAATTTCTCCTGTCATCCATGGGTCATGAATCTTGCCGGTCGTATCCTTTGCCTTCGACGGGACATGCCTATCCTGAACTTTCTTTAACCTATCTTTGAAAACCCCCCACATCTCAAATGTGGACTTTTCTTCAAATAGCTATGTCCATTCCACATTTCCGAGCTCCTACCTTATTTTGATATAATTTTCCTTGGCCCCGTGCTGGGACTGCAGCTTTTTACAATATATGTTAATGATATAGAAGATGGTAGCAGCAATAACATTAGCAAATTTGCTGATGATACAAAGCTGGGTGGCAGGGTGAATTGTGATGAGGATGTTAGGAGAGTACAGGGTGACCTGGACAAGTTAGGTGAGTGGGCAGATGCATGGCAGATGCAGTTTAATGTGGATAAATGTATGGTTATCCACTTTGGTGGCAAGAACAGGAAGGCAGATTTCTACCACAATGGAATCAACCTAGGTAAAGGGGCAGTACAGAGAGATCTGGGTGTTCTTGTACACCAGTCAATGAAGGCAAGCATGCAGGTACAGCAGGTAGTGAAGAAAGCTAATAGCATGCTGGCCTTCATAACAAGAGGAATTGAATATAGAAGTAAAGAGGTGCTTCTGCAGCTGTACAGAGCCCTGGTGAGACCACACCTGGAGTACTGTGTGCAGTTCTGGTCTCCAAATTTGAGGAAAGACATTCTGGCTATTGAGGGAGTACAGCATAGGTTCACGAGGTCAATTCCTGGAATGGCAGGATTACCTTACACTTAAAGACTGAAGTGACTGGGCTTGTATACTCTTGAGTTTAGAAGACTGAGAGGGGATCTGATTGAGACATATAAGATTATGAAAGGATTGGACACTCTGGCAGCAGGAAACATGTTTCCGCTGATGGGTGAGTGCCGAACCAGAGGACACAGCTTAAAAATACGGGGTAGACCATTTAGGACAGAGATGAGGAGAAACTTCTTCATCCAGAGAGTGGTGGCTGTGTGGAATGCTCTGCCCCAGAGGGCAGTGGAGGCCCAGTCTCTGGATTCATTTAAGAAAGAGTTGGATAGAGCTCTCAAAGATAGTGGAATCAAGGGTTATGGAGATAAGGGCAGGAAGAGGATACTAATTAGGAATGATCAGCCATGATCATATTGAATGGCGGTGCAGGCTTGAAGGGCTGAATGGCCTCCTCCTGCACCTATTGTCTATTGTCTATTGTCTTTAGTCCTCTTCCCTAAGGACCACTCTCTTCTTTATCTACGAGTATTCTAAAACTTACAGAATTGTGGTCACAGTTCCCAAAGAAATCCCCCACTACAATTTCTGCCACCTGTCCTAGCTCGTTACTCAGTACCAGGTCCAAAATGGCCCCTTCTCTCGTTGGACTATTGACATTCTTGAGAGACATCGTAAGAAAGAGGCTGATAGGAGTTCTCATCATGGACCACCAAAGATAATGGTGAACTGACTTCTTGAACTGTTGCAATCCATCTGGTGTAGGTACACCCACAATGCTCAGGAAAGAGTTTCAGGAATTTAATGCAGTGACACTGATGGAATGATGTCACACTTCCAGCAACATGGGTAGCTTGGAAGGGAAATTGCAAGCAATAGTATTCCAATATATAGCGTCATAGAGTCATAGAGATGTACAGCATGGAAACAGACCCTTTGGTCCAACCCGTCAATGCTGACCAGATATCACAACCCAATCTAGTCCCACCTGCCAGCACCCGACCCATATCCTTCCAAACCCTACCTATTCATATACCCCATCCAAATGCCTCTTAAATGTTGCAATTGTACCAGTCTCCACCGTATCCTCTGGCAGCTCATTCCATACACGTACCACCCTCTGCGTGAAAATGTTGCCCCTTAGGTCTCTTTTATATCTTTCCCCTCTCACCCTAAACCTATGCCCTCTAGTTCTGGACTCCCTGACTCCAGGGAAAAAACTTTGTCTATTTATCCTATCCATGCCCCTCATAATTTTGTAAATCTCTATAAGGTCTCCCCTCAGCCTCCAACGCTCCAGGCAAAACAGCCCCAACCTGTTCAGCCTCTCCCTGTAGCTCAGATCCTCCAACCCTGGCAACATCCTTGTAATCTTTTCTGAACCTTTTAAGTTTCACAACATCTTTCCGATAGGAAGGAGACCAGAATTGCACGCAATATTCCAAAAGTGGCCTAACCAACGTCCTGTACAGCCACAACATCACCTCCCAACTCTTGTACTCAATACTCTGACCAATAAAGGAAAGCATACCAAATGCCTTCTTCACGATCCTATCTACCTGCGACTCCACTTTCAAGGAGCTATGAACCTGCACTCCAAGGTCTCTTTGTTCAGCAACACTCCCTAGGACCTTACCATTAAGTGTATGAGTCCTGCTAAGATTTGTTTTCCCAAAATGCAACATCTCGCATTTATCTGAATTAAACTCCATCTGCCGTTTCTCAGCCCATTGGCCCATCTGGTCAAGATCCTGTTGTAATCTGAGGTAACCCTCTTCACTGTCTACTACACCTCCAATTCTGGTGTCATCTGCAAACTTACTAACTGTACTTCTTATGCTCGCATCCAAATCATTTATGCAAATGACAAAAAGTAGAGAACCCAACACCGATCCTTGTGGCACTCCACTGGTCACAGGCCTCCAGTCTGAAAAACAACCCTCCACCACCACCCTCTGTCTTCTACCTTTGAGCCAGTTCTGTATCCAAATGGCTAATTCTCCCTGCATTTTATGAAATCTAACCTTGCTAATCAGTCTGCCATGGGGAACCTTGTCAAACGCCTTACTGAAGTACATATAGATCACATCTACTGCTCTGCCCTTATCAATCTTCTTTGTTACTTCGTCAAAAAACTCAATCAAGTTTGTGAGACATGATTTCCCACGCACAACGCCATATTGATTATCCCTAATCAGTCCTTGCCTTTCCAAATACATGTACATCCTATCCCTCGGGATTCCCTCAATAGCTTGCCCACCACTGAAGTCAGGCTCACCGGTCTATAGTTCCCTGGCTTATCTTTGCCGCCATTCTTAAACAGTGGTACCAAGTTTGCCAACCTCCAGTCTTCCGGCACTTCACCTGTGACTATTGATGATACAAATATCTCAGCAAGAGACTCAGCAATCACTTCTCTAGCTTTCCACAGAGTTCTCGGATACACCTGAATAGGTCCTGGGGATTTATCCACCTTTAACCATTTCAAGACATCCAGCACTTCCCCCTCTGTAATCTGGACATTTTGCAAGATGTCACCATCTATTTCCCTACAGTCTATACCTTCCATATCCTTTTCCATAGTAAATACTGATGTAAAATATTCATTTCCTATCTCCTCCATTTTCTGTGGCTCCACACAAATCTCCCACTTTTGTCCTTCCAAATAGTAGTGGTTGAGGTTAGGGAGTTGTTGTCTCAAGAGCGTTGGTGAATCTTTGCAGTACATTTTGTAGATAGCAAACACTGCTGCTTTGTGTATTGGTGGTGGAGGGAGTGCATGTTTGTGGATGTGGTGCCAATCAAAGCAGCTGCTTTGCCCTTAATAGTGTTAAGCTTCTTGGGTCCTGTTGGAGTTGTGCAAATTTTGAGATTTCCATCACGCCTGACTTATGCTTTGTAGGTGATGAACACTTTTTGGGGTGAAGTGAGCTACTCATTGCAAAATTCTTTGCCTCTGACCTGTTATTGTAGCCACACACATATATGGCTAGTACACTTCATCCTGATCAATACACAGGTATCTTAAATAATCAATTATGCTTCAATAACTAGCTCTTTCACTAAGTAGCAGGGTGACTCTACAGCTGTGGTGACAGATAATGAAATACACTCAGTATAAGCATTTTGCTTGCATGCCCTTCAAATTTAACTGAATGCTTGAGCAATGAACTTTGTTGGCCAGATTCTTCCTCATTATCTCCAGTAACATTACCACAGTTAAGACTTTTCATGTCATGTCAATATCACCTAAAGTGTTTGTTTTCTCCTTCTAATTTGGCCCAGCTCTGTTTTCACATCTGCCAAAACAAGAATTAAACATATGTAGCAATTTCACACTTAATTATCTTCATTGCATTCTTTACAACTTCAAGGCACGGGGTAAAAAAAAGCGAGGATTCTTAATGGATGCTTTTGCCAGTGAGTAGGAGAACCACGCTCTAGGTCTGAATTGCTGGTACTGTTTGATTTCTTCAATCCATCATTCTGTAAAAGCAGCAACCATAATTTGGCCTGGGAACAACCTTTTTGTTCCTTCTATTTTTTCACCTGGAAAACCGCTTCCTTTTTAAACCCAACCGGCTTGCAGTCGAACAGCTGTGCTGCTGTAAAATCCCCAGTGATGAATGATTAGCAGAAATTATCATGTGGCTTTTTTTAAAATTGGCTCATTTGTTGTAGTTAAAGCCTCCTGAAAAAAAAAGGCTTTTCCATGACAGCAGGAAGAATGGCACCAGTACTTCTTCACTGCTGTCCTGAGATATTAGCCTCACAAAGAAATAAATCAGGAGCCTGTTAAAGGACTGCACCCAAGAGACAGACCCTGATCAACTACAAACCTTCATTCCTTGCCTCTTTATTCATTCATCAAAATGACAGAATATGTATTTTTAAATCATTTCTATCAAAAGTAAATATTGATAGATTGTTGGATTTGCAATTAAATTTCAAAAGATTATTTATAATGTCAATAAATCACTAATTGGGTTGTCTTTTTAAGAAGAAAACACTTGTATTTCTCTAACATATTTCACAGAGTTAGAAGTCTGTTAGAAGTTATAGTCCAACATCGTTTATTTGAAATCACAAGCGTTCAGAGCACAGCCCTCAATTTTCACCTGACAAAGGAGCAGCACTCTGAAAGTTTGTGATTTCAAATAAACCTGTTGGCCTATAACTTGGTGTCCTGTGACTTCTGACATTGTCTACTCCCGTCCAACACTGGCACCTCCATATGTTGCACAGAAATCAAACATCTCAAATACTTTATGACTATGGAAGCACTTTTGAAATGCAGTCACTGTCATAATGTTGGGAAAGTCAATTTAACACAGCAAGCTTTCACAAACAACAGTGTGCTCATGACCAGATAATCTGTTTTTGAGATGTTGTTTGGGAATAATTATTAGTCTGAACATGAATAACTATCTGGTTCTTTTCAGATAATGCTATGGGATATTTTATATTCATTTGCACAGGCAGAGGAATTTTGATTTAATATCTCAGCCAAAAATTGCCACGTTCAAAACTGAAACATTTCCTCTAGACTGTCAGCCGTGATTTGTTTTTCACTTAAGGGTAAGAAAGAGGATATTTAATCAGGAATAGGAGCATAGATTTTCCTTCCCTCACTCAATGGGGCATTCCAGCTGTTGTCAACTAAAGTTACCTAATAAAGCACAGACTGGAGCATTAAATCTGCAATCTTGTGGATTGCACGTCTTTGTACCACTTTGCTTATTAATCAAACACACCATATAATTGGGTAGCAACCAGATGTTTGTTGTGATTAGGTGGTTTATGCAGAGAATTTTGGTATGATGCTGCAAGGTATTTAGCCACTGTCAGTCTGAATTTCCAACTCAGCCTCAAGCAACTTAGTTTGACCCAACATGATTCTGAGAATCAAACTCTAAATCAGATTCATGCAATGACTAAATTGTGGTATAGAAATCAAGACTGTAATGAAAACCTATGTCAGTTGCAAGTAGTGTGGCAGCTCAACTTTATGTGAGTGAGGAATGGTGAAACCTGCCATTTAAAAGTGGAAACCCACATAATGTGACCTGCTATTGATTTTGGGATAGTTGTGGACAAATTAAATAGCTCCAAGGCACAATTGAAGTAATTTTGACTTTGTTTGTAATGTAAAATGGGCAACATTAGTTCCGACACCTAGTACGTCTTTATAATCTTTCATGACGTCAGTATGTGATGTCACCATTGCCCTCTGACCCTTAACTGGTGGAACAAACTGCTTTACTGATCTATTGGTGATTCCATAACACATTCTATCATGGATGCTTCCGTTGTGATGTTGGTGATGATAACCACTTTGTTTATATGAGTACTAAATGACCTTCATACTCTGTGCAAAATCTTGATAAAAGTTAAACAAGACTCCTCTGTGCTCAGACACTGGTATCCCATTGGAGGAAGAGGCCTAGGGGTCCTTAATTCCATACTTTGTCAATTACTGCCTTGATTTAGATTAGATTCTCTACAGTGTGGAAATAGGCCCTTCGGCCCAACTGTTCCATATCAACCCTCTGAAAAGTAACCCACCCAGATCCATTTCCCTCTGACTAATGCACCTAACACTATGGGCAATTTAGCATGATCAATTCACCTGACCTGCACATCTTTGGACTGTGGGAGGAAATCAAAGCACCCAGAGGAAACCCACCCAGATACAGGGAGAATGGGCAAACTCCACACAGACAGTTACCTGAGGCTGAAATCGAACCTGGGACCCTGGTGCTGTGAGGCAGCAGTGCTAGCCACTGAGCCACCGTGCTGCCCTTGATATGTGCTCTTCAGTTCCAGAGTTCAACTACTTTTCTTCAACAAGTCTGTCATGAGATCCAAACCCAATACCATGAGATCCATTCCACAAATCACCTTTGTGGAATGGATAATGAGCATCAGTTTACAGGTTGTTGGTGATGAAGTGTCACGAGCAAGCACCTGAATTGGATTCAAATTACATTGATAGAATGGTAATTAGCTGGATTAGGTTTGTCCTGGACAGCCCATGGTTGGCATTTTTTGTTTTGTCTCCTCAATAATACTGACAATGAAAACTAAGATACTACCTGAGATATTATTCACCAGATCCTCATGTTTCCAGATGTGAGATCATATCGTTAAATTTTTAAAAAAATCATTCATGGAGTTTGGGCATCTCTGACTAGACCAACATTTATTGTTCATCCGTATTGCCCTTGGGAAAGTGGTGGTGACATGTTTCCTTGAATCACTGCAATCTAGTTCATGTAGATAGACCCACAAAGCTGTTGGGGGTAGTTCCAGGATTTTGACCCAGCAACAGTGAAGGAACAGCAATATATTTCCAAATCAGAATGGTGAATGACTTGGTGAGGAACTTGCAGGTGATGGTGTTCCCACTTAACAGCTGTCATTGTCTTTCTAGGTGGAACTGATTTGGGCTTGGAAGATGCTGCCTAAGGAGCTTTGGTGAATTTCAGCAGTGGGTCTTGTAGAGAGTACACACTGCTGCTACTGAGCATTGATAGTGAAGTGATGGACAATTTGTGAATCTTAAAGGCGCCTAATTTGGAACATATGTTGTAAATAATGTTGTTCCCACAAACATTGTACAGGATATTCCAGTCCTCTTCAGCTTCACTTTGAAAATTTTTCATGTACCGGTATGGGCTTAGATTCTGCATGACTGAACTCCCCTGCTCTGCTCTATAACATGTGAGTGAGCCCATTTACTGGGCATTACACACTTTTTGTGGGGGCAGAGTACCCTAACTGTAGTAAGTTGGAAAGAAATCACACCTGAAAAGATTGATAGTTATATTAGCATTCAATGAATTGTGACCAAATTGGATTCAGAAGCAAAGCTTCTACTTGCCTCTATTTAAAACATATTCGTTTGCCAAGCCCGTCATACCTTCTTGGCAAAAAGTAAGAATATGGTTTTAGTGAAATCTGCTTATGCATAAGTATGTTAAATATAAAATCTGTTTAGCTGCTGCTCTTTTCAATCCTGCTTTCCTTTATTCCTTATTCATTTGTATGGTATTTTATTTGTTTGGTGTAATTCCACATTATGGCATACAAATTTCATTCATATAATCTAAACAACTTTGCAAGCAACTGTGAATTTGAAATTAAATGTAAGAACAGAAGTGTCTTCATGTTTCTGGATTGAAGTTTGAAATGTGCTGGAACTATACCAGCAATATAATTATACTGTGCTTGGACAACATATAAAACTACTGTTGTTTTCTTCTTTATAGATATTGCTAATAAATTACTAATCTAATCACTCCCTGTGCCTCTGTATCCAATGTAATGTGCAGATCTGTATAATGCTGTTTATTTTTACAATATATTAATGTGTGAAGTCTTGTTACACAGTAAATATTGAGGGCTATTCCTTTGGTCTCAACTCTTCGTTATTTCATACCCGACTATTCTAAGAGAATTATACATTGACTTATTCTGTTCCACAGTTTTTCCCAACATCAATTAATAGTGAAGGAATCCTATGAACTGCACTGAAGTATTTGCCTGAAGGTTAAACAAAAGTCCTTTAAGACCTTTATATCAGAATAATGCCAATTATTAGTTTTATCTGTAGACATTTGACTATCCTCCAAGCACAGGAGAAAGTGAGGACTGCAGATGCTGGAGATCAGAGCTGAAAATGTGTTGCTGGAAAAGCACAGCAGGTCAGGCAGCATCCAAGGAGCAGGAGAATCGATGTTTCGGGCATGAGCCGTTTTTCAGGATTCCTGAAGAAGGGCTCATGGCCGAAATGTCGATTCTCCTGCTCCTTAGATGCTGCCTGACCTGCTGCGCTTTTCCAGTAACACATTTTCAGCTTGTATCCTCTAAGCACATGCAACATTTCTAACTCAGATGAGTGCAGGCAATTTGTCCCCATATCTCTAGCTACAGAACCATTGAGCCAGAATATCTCAGTAGCTAATTCCCTCTTTCTGTTCTTTAGTTTGGGAATCTTGGTTGGCATGGACGAGTTGGACCGAATATCGTTTTCGGTTCTGAATGGTTGTATAATCTATTATTCTCCAAGTCGTATCCAGTGCCAAATTAAGTGTTCACTTTTCAAAAACAAATGCCAATACCTTTCCATAGTGTATTTCAGGATCCATACCTGGTAAGTCATAATAGCAATCACTAAGACAGCTTTCTCCAACATCAATTTTCAGTTCTGATCTTATGGTAGGCAAATTGAAAGACTTTTCTCTTCTTCTCGCAAACCATTCCTTATTAAGATGATAGATGGATGGCAGAAAAACCCTCCTGGTATCTACCATGTTAATTCTTGAAGGAATGACATACGTTTCAATGAATTCATGTCCCATTTTTCTAAACTCTATTTCATCGTTTCTTTAGTATTCTCAGGAGCATTTTTTGTACCTTTCTCTATGAAGTGGGACACAAAGTACAGAATCTTCTCCAACCCTGAACAGCATGGATAATAATGAGGCAGTGGGGAAATATCACGTCATACAGAACAGAAACAGACACTTCAATCCAACTCATCCACACCGACCAGGTATCCCAAACTAAACAAGATTAATTTTCCTGCATTTGTCCCATATCCCTCCAAACCTTTCCCAACTATGTACCTGTCCAAATGTCTTTTAACTGTTGTAATTTTCTCACCTCTACCACTTCCTCTGGCAGCTCATTCCATACATGCTCCACCCTGTGTGTGAAAAAGCTGCCTTCTCAGGTCCCTTTTAAATCTTTCCCTTCTAACCTTAAACCTATGCCCTCTAGTTTTGGACTCCCCTATACCTGGAAAAGAACTTGCCTATTCATCTTATCTATGCCTGTCATGATTTTATAAATCTTGATAAGATCACTTCTCAGCCTCCAATGCTCCAGGAAAAGGGTCCTAGCTGATCTATCTTCTCCTTCTCAATCAAACCCTCCAGAGACAGCAATGTTTTTGCTTCACCCCTTCTAGTTTAACAACATCTTTCCAAAAGTAGGGTGACCAGAACTGCATGCAGTATTTCAAACATGGCCTCACCAACGTCTTGTGAGAGCAATATGAGGCCTTTTCAGGGGCAGTTGCATTAATCAGACACTTTCACTGTACAGTTCAAAGATATCTACAATCATCACACTCTGGAGATGTGGTACATACAGTCCAGCAGTGTGGGATACAAAACTTAGTCAGAGGCAATCTTTAACATGTCATTGGTGATTACTAATTGATCACAGTCATCTCTGTGAAACAAAGCAATCACAGGTGACCTTAAAGTGTATCAGTAATCATGTAGCATTTACAATCTCCTACTAAATTTGCATGACATGGATTGAATAAAGTCCCGATATCAAACAGAAACCGAAAGTATCGTAGATGCTGTAAATCAGAAACAAAAGCCAAAATTTCTGGAAAAGCTCAGCAGGATCTTGCTCAGGTGGTCCAATCAGCTGAGGAGTGGCAGATGAAGTTTAATTTAGATAAATGTGAGGTGCTGCATTTTGGAAAGGCAAATCAGGACAGCACTTATACACTTAACGGGAGATTTCTGGGGAGTGATATTGAAAAAAGAGACCTTGGAGTGCAAGTGCATGGTTCCTTGATAGTGGAATCACAGTTAGATAGGATAGTGAAGAAAACATTTGGTATGCTTGACTTTATTGGTCAGTGCATTGAGGATAGGAGTTTGGAGGTCACATTGCGGGTATACAGGACAATGGTTAGGCCACTTTTGGCATACTGCATTCAGTTCTGGTCTCCCTACTACAGGAAAAATATTGTCAAACTTGAAATGGTTCGGAGAAGATTTACAAGAATACTGCCAGAGTTGGAGGGTTTGAGCTTCTGGGAGAGGCTTACTCGACTGGGACAATTTTCCCTGGAGTGTTAGCGACTGAGGGGTGACCTTACTGCGGTTTATAAAATAATGAGAGGAATGGATAGGGTAAGTAGAAAAGGTCATTACCCTGGGGTGGGAGGAGTTCAAACCTAGAGGGCAGAGGTTTAAACTGAGAGGGGAAAGATTTAAAAGGGAACAAAGGTACAATCTTTTCACTAAAGGGTGATGCATGTATGGAATGAGCTGTCAGAGGAGAGGTGGCTGGTACAATTCAACATTTTAAAAGTAATCTGGTTGGGTATTAGAGAGATATGGGCCAAATGCTGGAATAGAACTAGATTAGTTTAGGATGACTGGTCGGCATGGAAGAGTTGGACCAAAGGGTCTGTTTCCATGCTGTATATCTCAATGACTCTATGACTTTATGTGGTCTGGCAGGATCTGTGAAGAGAAACTGGAGTTAACGTTTTGGATCGAGTGATCCTTCCTCAGAACTGAGGGCAGTTAAGAAAATGTTGGTTTATTTGCAGAAGATAGGATAGGGGAAGGGGTAAGAAGTAAATAATAGGTGGTGATAGAGTCCAAAGAGAAACAAGAACAGTTGGACAGACACTGATTCAATTATTTGGTTGGTGAATAACTGTTAATGGGAACTGTTAGTGGCTAACAATAGATTGTGTATAATAGCAGACAACAAGGTCTGGTATGTGCAGGTTTGGGTAAGGACATGGGACAGCTCAAGCCCTAAAGTTATTGAACTTGATATTGAGTGCAGAAGGCTGCGGGGTCCCCAAGTGGAAAATGAGGTGCTGTTCTTCCAGCGTGCACTAACCTTCACTGGAATACTGCATCAAACCTGAGACAGAGATGTTGGCCAGGGAACAGGATGGTGTGTTGATGTGGCAGGCAACAGGAAGCTCAGAGTGTTTTTTGCGGACACCACATAGGTGTTCTGCAAAGTGGTCACCCAGTAATGCTTCGTTGTCCCAATTTAGAGAAGAGCACGTTGTATGAAGTGCGGGTAAAGTGCTGTTTTACCTGGAAGGTATGTCTGGGCCTTTGGATAGCAGGCAGACAGGAGGTAAATGAACAGGTGTAACACCTTCTGCGGTTGCAAAGGAAGGTGCCGTGAGGCTGTGGGAAGGTGTTGGGAATTAAGGAAAGGGGGAACCATAGGTGTCCAGAGGGAACGGTCTCTGAGAATGGCTGCCAGGGAAAGGGAGGGGAGTATGTGTCTGGTGGTGACATCTCACTGGAGATGGCAGAAATGGCACCTAATGATTCTCTGGATGTGAATGCTGGTGGGATAGTAGGTGAAGACAAGGCGACCTCATTGCTGTTGTGGGAGGAAAGAGAAGGGGTGAGAGTCAAAGTGTGGGAGATGTGTCAAACCCAGCTGAGAGGCCTGTCAACAATGGTGCTGTGGAATCCTCAGATGAGGAAGAAAGTGCACATTTCAGAGGCTCCCTTGTCTGAAACAGAGATGTAGGAACTGGGAGGATGGACTACAGTCTTTTCAGGAAGCAGGGTGTGGAGATGTATAGTCCAAGTAACTATGGGAGTTAGTGAGTTTATAGTGGATATTGGTGCCCATAAATAGAAACAAGGATGTTGAGGAAGGGCAGGGAGGAGTCAGAGATAGACCAGGTGAAAGTGAGGGTGGGTGGACAATGGAAGCAAAATCGATAAACTTTTCCAATTCCAAACGAGGTTGAGAAGCATCACCAATGATATCATCGATATACTGGAGAAAGAGTTGTGATTGGTGGCTGGAATAGGACTGGAACAAGGAATGTTCCATGTGCTCCACAAACAGACAGGCATAACTGGTGCCAATGCAGGTATCCATGGCCACATCTCTGACCTAAAGAAAATGAGAGCAGTTAAAAGATAAGTTGTTTAGGGTGAGGACGCTCTTGGCCAGGCAGAGGAGGATGGTATTGGATGGGGATGGTTCAGGCCTTTGTTCCAGAAATGAAGCAGAGAGTCCAGAGACCATCCTGGTGGGGGGTATGGACATTTATAGAGATTGCACATCCATGGTAAAGAAGAGACAGCTGGAGCTCACAAACTGGAAATTCTGAAACTGGCGTAAAGCATCAGAGGAATCGTGGATTTAAGTGGGCAGGAACTGGACCGGGGAGAAAAGACTGAGTCAAGATAGGAAGAGATGAGTTCTGTGGGACAGGAGCAGGCTGAAACAATGGGTCTGTCCAGGCAGTCCTGTTTGTGGGTTTTGGGAAGGAGGTGGAAGTGAGCTGTATGGGGTTGGGGGACAATCAGCTTGGAGGCAGTGGGGGGACATCAAAGGAAATGAGGTTGGTGACCCATAGTTGACACAATGGCCTGACGTTCCATCGTGGGGTCATGGTCCAAGGGGAGACAGGAGGAGGTGTCTGAGAGCTGGCATTCAGCCTCTGCAATGCAGAGGTCAGTACTATAACAACACCACCCTTATCAGTAGGCTTAATTACAAAGTCAGGGTTGGATCTGAGAGCATGAAGTGCAGTCAGTTCCCTGAAGGATAAGTTGGAATGGATAAGGGGCAGGAGGCATAAAAATTGAGGGTACCAATGTCATGTTGACAGTCCTCAATGAACAGGTCAAATGCAGGTTAGAGACTGGATGGAAGGGTTCAGGTGGAGGGAGAGTGTTGGAGCTGGGTGAAGGGATCTATGGGACGGGGAGAGGACTCTTGTTCAATGAAATAGGTGCAGAGGTAAAGGCAACGGGAGAAGAGTTCAATGTCATGTTGTGTCCGAAATTCATTAAAGTGGGGATACAGACAGATAAAACTTTGCTGAGTACAGAATCAAAGAGCAGAAGGTTAGGAGGGTTGGTGAATACATGACAGAAGGTGGAGTTGGGGGAGGGGATGGAGTTAGAGGTTCCAGAGTGCCATGAGCATCTCTAAGTTGTTGTATCTTGTGTGTTTTGATGTCTATTCACCCTCCGAGCCAGTTCATCATCCACTCCTTTGTCTATCCAACTGTGCTTCTCTCTCTTTGGGCTTGATCCTAACCTATCATTTATTCCTTACCCCCTCCCCCAACCTAGCTTCTGCACATAAACTGACATTTTGCGAACTACCATCACTTGAGGAAGGGTCACCAGACTCGAATCATGAACTTTGATTTCTGGAGACTTGCTGAGCTTTTCCAGCAAATCCATGGCCCTCCTTATTGGAGTTCTCCATTGCCCACTGTATTGAGTAATATGCTAAATCATTATATTTGTGTGATATGAATCTGACTGCTCACATTACTAAGGAGCTGCCCTGTTTCTGATATTACCCCCACAAGTTCATGAGAACTGCCACTGTTGCACCCAGCCACTACAGGGGCTATTGGCACTATTGCTTCAGTACAACAAAGGCACAGTGAAATTGAGGAGGAGCAGCTTCACTAGCAAACCCAGGACAGGCACCTCCAGCACCTGCCGATCAGCCTCCAAATTAACAAGTTACTGAAGAACCAGAGGATGTACAGGAGACCCAGGCATCTATTGACCTCTTTGTCATTTCTTCCAGATGAGCAAGACTCAGTGTTACTGCAGATTGAGGCTATCCTGGGGCACTGTCAGAGGATTATGCCAACTGTTGGAACAGATCCTCTGACCTGAATCCAATTCTGATGGCTGGCAAGTTGACCACAGCTCTAAGCTTTATATAATTGGCTGCTTCCCAGAAGCCACTGGAGACCGGCATGGGATCTCACAACCCTCAATCCACAAGTGTATCAAGCTGGTTACTAATTCAATTTGTGCCAGATCACACCATTTTATCTCAATTCCCTGTGATGTGGTCAATGTTGCAGCCCAGAGGGTAGCCTTTGCCACGATAGCTGGTTTCCAGGGTGCTATAGACTGTATAAACAATGTGTTGAAAGCATCATCTCTTATTGCAACTGACTTCATCAAGAAAATACTTTTATTTCATCAAGGTACAAGTTATCCACGATCATCGGTATCACTTCTGACTTAGTAGTAGGTGCCCAAGATTGTGGGTGCAGTGATGATGCCTATATCCTTGAGAACTCCAATGTTCCTGTTTCAGGACTGTATGCCTCACAAGAATGGTTACTGGGAGACAAGGGTTACCTTCTGCAGCCTTGACTGATGACTACATGATACAATCCTCTGACTGGGGCTGAGCATAGATGCAATACAGGCCATTCTCTAACCATTGCTGAATGGAAGATAGCATGAATGTGTTGCCATAGAGATGTGGTGCAAAGATAAAAGGCAGGGAATAATGTGAGAAGACTCACAAGGGCTCATTAAAAAATACCTTCTTTGAAACTTGCCTAAAATGACACTTAACCAATTTCTGGTTAAAATTCAGCCCAAAGTATTTGTTTAGATTCTCTGTCATTTCCTTTTGCTGAATGTAAATTCCCCCTGTCCCTGCCTCTCGTGAGCCCACGTTTGCCTCTGTGTTCTTTTTCCTTTTTACATACTTATCAAAGTTTTTACAGTGCATATTTATGTTTCTGACAGTATATTTTCATATATTTTTAATCGGTTTCCTGGACTCTGTTAAATTCTAAGACAACATCAATACTCAGACTTACTGTTTTTTGTAACATTATAAGCCTTATTGTTGGACCTAAGGTACCTTCTGCCTCTCTTGTTAGCCACAGTTGTATCCCATTTCCTGCTGTATCTATGTGCCTCAAAGGAATATAAAATTGATATAAACCATGTGTTATAATTCTTTAAATGTTAATATTGTACCTTTCATACCTATCTAACACTGTATCTTTAATGCAGCTTCACAATCTGCTGCAGCCAATGTGCAACTTGTTTTCTCATAGTTATCTTTATTTAGATTTTAAGACCTAAGATTCAGAGTTTCATCAAGTACAATATAAAATTTTGTAGCATTATGAGCATTTTTTCATTAGCAGCTGCTTTACCATGAAATTATTAATTAGCTCTTTCCAATTGCATAATAATAGATATAAACGAACCTGCTCTCTTTTACTATTTTAGAACACTTCTATTGTTGAAGTTTCTGTCATTCTGGCAAGTGGGGAGTAATCCATCAGTTTCCTGACTTGGCCTTGTAGATGGTGGACAAGATCCAGAGAGTGAGGGAATAGTTACACCTTGCAGAATTTCCAGCCTCTCATTGCTTCTGTAGCCTTAGGATGGAAATGCTGTTGAATGTCACTGCGGATTGTTAGATTTTCCCTTATTTGTGATGGTTATTGCTTTTGGAACTTGCAAATATTATTTGTCATTTTTCCACCCACATGAGTATTGTCCAGGTCTTGCCGCATGCAGCCACAGGTTGCTTGAGGTTATGAGGGTTTGAGAACCGTGTTGAACAGTGTGAAATCTTCAGCGAACATCCACATTTCTGACTTTATGATAGAGTGAAGACCACTGAAGAAGCAATTGAATATCATTGAACCTAGGATGTTACCTTGAACAATATCTGCATCAACATAATTGAATTGAGATGATTGATCTCTAACAATTGTAAACGTCTTACTTTGTGCTTGGCATGACTCCAGATAGTGGAGATATTTTCTCTGGTCTCATTGACTTCGGTGACACCAGCACACAGTGAAATGCAGATACCAAGTAAAATCTTTTGTTTTGAGTTGCTATGTAAAACCCTGAGCAACTGTAAAATGGGTGCAATAATTTGTAATGATTTGACTGACTTCAGGTGAATTGTGCTGAAGAAGATAGCATGTTTAGGCCCTAGTGTGGGTCACCTTTTTAAAAGACAGAATCAACATGGACAAAAGTTGCCCTGCTGAAGTTGGTGACACTTACACATCTAATAAAGCAGCTTCTGGTCATTACTAAAGTCAGTAGACGAGCAGCTGGTGGAACCTCAAATTTTAACTACTTAAAATTCCTTCTGGCTTACTGGCATATGTTTTTGGAGTTAATTAATATGCACCAGCCAAACTGTTCACACTGAATATCAGGGCAGTCAGTCGACCAACAATTCATGAAAGAATTTTGTACATACTGCCCGCCTTGAGTCTGAACAAATCATTTTTAAGGGACTCCAAAATGGACCATTCCTCCTCCCAAAATAAGCAGGAACCATACATCAATACAAGTTTTTGGGAGACTACAGCATTTTTTGTGTATGAATATCTGTAGAGTGCACTACACAGACTCTTATTGACTGGCCTAACCAGTGGTCCTTCAATAAAGGACCATAGGCCATTCAATGAGATAAGTTTAATGTCCCTGATTTGTGAGAGGTCAGAACAAGCTCCTCAAAAATCAATCATTCGTCCAACTCTGGATTTTTGCCTGTCTTTCGCTTCTTTGCACCAATGAGATATATGCAGAGGTTGCTTGAACCTTTCTCTCTGAATGTCAAGTTGCTTTAAATTTACACACGGATTATCAAAGGCATTGAACCAAGAAAATCATGATGGAAGTGCTGACCTAAGAATCAACCCTGTATCTTTTCCTTCATGATCTCCACATCATCCCACATCTCCCAATACTGGGATCTCATTCCTACTCAATATCCCTTTCATTTCATGCCTGGAATCACCTAACAAGAAAACAGCTTGAACACATTGTGAGATGAGTATTAGAAGAGGCAGACTTGAGCTTATCTGGGAACAAGTACATTAATGCAACACTGTAGGCATTTTCCTTCTGTTGCAATCATAATGATGACATTACGGATTTTGACAACAGCATTTAAATGTGCCAGTTATAGTCAGTGGTCTCTCCACCTCAAATGGCAACTGTGCAAGTGGCAGAGCAAATAAGTAGAAGCAAATAAGGTAGAAGTTATTCTTGTCCTGCAGCCAGAGCTGCTCCACTGAAAGAGTGCCCTACCTCCATCACCCCGACCTCGAAGATAACCTACCCTACAATTCCTTGCCACAGTCTGCCTTACTGACTGCAGTGAACCTAGCCAACTTCCCTTCATTCCAAAGTCTGCTGAAGGCTCCGTAAAGACCAGCATTCCTACTCATACAGCTAGGATTGAGAGTTGCTGATCCTCTGGTTTGCCTGTCCTGGAGGTGGGATTTATGCCTTTAAAAACACAGAAGCCCTGGCAGTAGGCAGGTAAATGGCTTCCATTTAATCCAGACAGGGCTCTGCAATATGTCTGCAATGGGTTGGTCTACTTTTCTGGCCAGTAGATGGAGCCAATGCCATAGCCATTAAATTTAGCGCAATTTTTTTTCAGACTTTCAGATACGAAAATTGTCCAGTCTACTGCAAGTTACAATGGAATGGTAATGTCTCCAAAATCTGAACAACCAGTTGTGGTGGCTCTGTGATAGTATTTTCTATTAGCAGAATGCACCCATCCATTAAATGATGTGCTGTCCACTACTCAAATGGACAACACTGTGTATGGATTGAAACATTAGGTATAATTTCAATGTCAGCTAGATCTGCTGTATGTCTCAATAACTAGCTAATGAAATCAAACTGCATTTGTTTATAGTAGGCAGAGTACAGAGCATACTTAAAGCAGTTCATGCTTGCCAAAAACTGAAACAAAACATTTGCTGTTGAATGCATCTTTGCAATTGGGCAGTATTTGCTGAACTATCCTGAGTTCACTAATAGCTGCGTTGCCAACTAATTTAAGATGATCGTCTGAGACATGATATGGCTCACACATGCTTGGTAGAAGTGAAATACATTCACATGCTGGGAGCTATTATTGGCAAGCAAAAAGATATGTCCAAGTCCATGACTCTTTTAAAAAAAATGATCAGATGGCTGAGGAAAGCTGTGCTTCCCCATTGTTGTCTCCATGGACAATCCTTCTCCTTGGACAATCAGAGTTGATCTGCCAACAAACAATACCCTTTTCTACCTGTAGGGAACATGCAAAATCTGGTATTCTTTGCATATTTCCTGTTGAGTGCAAATGAAAACCTTCAAAAACAGGTTTTCTCTTACAGCAATACCCAATGCTTTTATTTTTTTTATCAACCTCTCTCGTTCCATATCCAAATGTGCAAAAAACAAAGGAAGAGAATATTTCACTTACTATACACACTTGCAGCCAGGGACAGAATGTGTTAAAAAACTTCAATAGAATCAAGCAGATGACGCAATTAACTGAAGAACAAAACACCAAAGAATTACAAGATATCCTGAACATAAGATGATGTTACATATTGAATAGCAAAGTCTGAAGTGTTACACAAGGAATTGAATGGAGTATTATATTTCTCAAGAATGATTTTAGGCAGCACAATCTGTTGTGTTATGTCTCAACATCAGTATGTCGGTATATCTTTAGAGGAGATAACACATCAGCATATCTTTAAAAGACACACTGAAGATACCAACATATCATGGCAAGTGACCTGATTTTATACAGTTGTCAGAAGCACGTTTAACTCAGGCCACTTGAAAAATAGCACACTAAAAAAAACAGTTTTGGAACAGAATAAGCTCTCTCTAGATAACTGGTCCAGAAAAATGTGTGTCTATAAATATAATGTTTGTACATAACAGTGATCTGTAATAAATGTTCTTTGGATTCTTTAATGTGATATTCTGCATGTCTAGGTCTTATATTGTGAGGGTTCACATAAACAAGGCCACATTAGATTAATATCCTGCTAGGAGCAAAATTCATGGTGACTATTTATCAAGAAATGTCTGAAGTCCTGGAAGAATTTAAAATTCTGATCAAAGAGTGACTAGATAACAACGCTAGCTGTCAAGAATTTGAACAGTCAACAGCATCAGATACTTGGAGTACAAATCCATAGATAAGCATTGACCAGCCAGATGATCAAGCAATTTATTTCTACTTGAAACCTAAATGTTTTCAAGAAAGAGACCTATTTCTTTTTAAAACAAACCTGAGTATCTGTAATGTTGATTTTAAAAAAAGACTGTTAAATACCCTGCACAGCATATCCAAAAAGCTTTGGTTATGAACAAATGCAAGATAAAAAAGAAGCTTAGAAGCTTAGAAGTGCCACTAACAAGCCTTACCTGTGTTCAGATGTTGGGCAATTCTCTCATTTTCATTTTTTAACATTTGACTTAGTCAAATCAACATGAACAAAGAGGGAAACCTGCATAATTCATCATTAAGCAAAAAAAACTGAAGAACTGTGGTGCTGGAAATCTAAAACAAGAGAAGAAATTGCTGGAGAAACTCAGTAGGTCTGGCCACATCAGTGTTGAGGAAACAGAGTTAACATTTCTTCTGGAGAAGGGTTACTGGACCTAGAATGTTAACTCTGCTTTCAATTCACAGACGCTGTCAGATCTGCTGAGTTTCTCCAGCAAGTTCTCTTTTTGTTGAATAATGTCATCATTCCTCATTTGGCATGATGCCACCTAATGATTGAAACCTGCCGCTGCAAGCCCATAGTACTCAAGATGTCATTCTTTAAGAGTCCCCAATCCAGGAAAAGATGAGAAAAAAAGAAATACAAAGGGAAACAGAAGCAGAAAAGAGGAAAAAAAGAGAGAAACTAAACCAATGGAAGGAATGAAAAAAAGCATTGCATTACACTCTATTTCCTAAAAAAATGCAAAGCTCTTCAAGGAGACATAGCCAGAACCCACTTAAATAGAGACTGCATACTTAATAATACTGAATTGCAACATTTCAAACAACATTTGTACTTTTAGTTTACAGAACAAATAACAAATAATGCTGAGAAGGGACTTCTGCAAACTTTGCTTACTATCAGCACAGAGGGCTTCACAGAATGAATATATCCAGATGATCAGAAAGATCCAGAAAAGATCTTGAAAATTCTCAATGATCAATTTGAGATTAGAATTAGCTTCAAGATTAACAGATTCCAACTCATGTCATGCAGATAACAACACCAAGGGCTGATTGACCAGATGCCCCAGCAAAGGGCATGAGAAGAAGAAGTGCCTCATCACCTCTACATCAATTACAGACATCAGAAGGCATCTTAAGGACAAGGAAAAGGGAAATACAATTTACACATTACTTGAAGGTGGATGTGAGTTTGAAGCTATAGTGGCAGGCTAACAGCAATTGCATACCAAAATAAAACAAATATGCTGGAAATCTAAAACAATAACAGAAATTGCTGGAGAAATTCAAGAAGGGTCACTGGATCCAAAATGTTAATTCTGCTTTCTCTCCACAATTGCTACCAGATCTGCTGAGTTTCTTCAACAATTGCACACATTATGTTCAGTCATGCTATTGCTATGGTTGATAAACCACACCAAACCAGCAAAATCTGGAAATGATATGAATTTCCACATTGACTCAGAAGCTGTCCAGCTTTTCTGTACATCTGCAAACCCTATTTGGCACGAAGGGACATTAGACATGCATGTTTAGGAAAACTAGTCAAACCAGGCCTGAGGATAAAACTACAGGTGACTAACAAGACGTGCAATGCCATAATATTGGCAGCAAATGAATTATTAAGAATGTGCACAAGAGCAAACACATTCATGAAGTTCAGAGTCAACCATGTGAAAGGCAAATCTCAGAAAATGAAGGTTTCCCTCATTACCAGGTTGTTGGGTATACATATTTATATTTCATTGTATAGATGGACACTGGAGGGGTTTATGGCAGTTCTGTGCTGATGGCTGCCTAGCATCCCTGGCCAGATGTGTTTTTCTGTTGTGAACACTTGGAAGGACAGAGGGTTACAACATGGTGGGCAGTCACAAAAGGAAACAATGAGCAAATTGAAAACCTACTGGTCTCTCTCTTGGTTGAACTGGGGAACCTGTCTTTTAAAGTCCACATCTCAATATCTGGACTACTTTTACCAATAATAAGAAGGTCAAGCTGTGATTGCTATTCACAGGCCTAGGTCTAACTAGATCCACCCAAACTGAAGCTTGATGTGAAAGATTTCCCATCACTCTCTCAATGTCAGAGATTTGGCTTGGTCCACAAGCATCACACATTCTGAGAGGCTTCATCATACTTTCTCTTTGCTTAACAGATCATTAGACATTTAGGGTGTTGTTTGGCCTTTTTGTCTTTCTTAAAATACCACTTCTGCAGAGTTGGTTGTCTGTTTCTCATGTGTTTTTTCTAGGATGAAGGGAATCTAGTTCTATTCTAGATTATAACTTCATTGTTGACCAGTTTTTGTCAATTGTTTTAGGAATAAGTTTCATTCAGAATAAATGGACCACATTGGGTTCATTTAAGAAACTTGGTGAAAATATCTTCTACTCTGAATAAAAGTATTCAAAGAAATAAATTGGTCATTTTAGTAATTGTGTTAACACATTTATACTGATGGTTTGACTGGTGGGATTTTGGGGCTTGATTAGTAGGCTTTAAATACTATTAACATCTTATGTCCTGAAAACACACGATGACACACTCTGAGAGCTAAAATTCTCAAAGGTCTAGCACCAACAATAGGCACCTACACATCCTGAAAGACGTGCTTTGGGAAGTGGCCAAATTACAACCTACGAGAGGTAGTTTCACAGTATAAAACAGATCATCAATCCACGCATTGGCAGAAACACATTGAAGCTCCAATACATGAACTCATCTTGGTTTCCCAAAATCTTCTACTTGGTAGATATCAATAGTTTATAGTGGCAGGATGACCAGTGTGCATGGATCTCGGTATAGTTCCAATGTATGATCATCAACGCACATACCATTATGGTGCAACAAGCTGCACTCTATAAAATTGGTTAAAGCTGAAGACATTCCTGAAGTAGATCTATTTCACTCTGATAAGGGCCAATCCTATCAGTTGTAATCAGCAACTGCCAAAGATGAGTAATTACAAGAGTTGCAGAAGGTCATTATCCAGGGATGGCCTAACAGTATTAAAAAAAATCTGAGAACTTTAGTTGATTTTGACCAGACAGAAACAAATTTGAATATAATAACAAGTCACTTTCAAGACCAACAAGTCTGAATGTTGAAAGCATTACACAATGTTCATGTTACATCAGAGACACAAGAATATTGAACACACAAGAAACTAGCACATGGTTCTGTGCACTGGTCAGGAATGAATCAAGATATTCATTGATTCATGAATGCATGTGAGGTATGCCAGAAGTACCAACCCTAGCAGCAGAGGGAGCCTGTACGTCCATATACTGGACCATCCACTTTTTTTAGATTAAAATCCCTACAGTATGGAAACAGGCCTTTGGCCCAACAAGTCCACACCGACCCTCTGAAGAGCAACCTACCCAGACCCATTCCCCTACACCTAACACTATGGACAATTTACCATGGCCAATTCACCTAACCTGCACATCTTTAGACTGAGGGAGGAAACCGGAGCACCCAGAGGAAATCCACACAGACATAGGGAGAATGTGCAAATTCCAACAGACAGTTGCCCAAAGCAGAAATTGAACCCGGGTCCCTGGCGCTGTGAGGCAGCACTACTAACCACTGAGCCACTGTGCCACCCTTCTTGGATAAAAATAGCAATAGTTTCACAGTGCATGGTGAACACTTTATCCTTGTAAGTGATTACTTTATCACATTTCCCATTGATCAATAACTTGACAACACAATGGGCACAACTGTCATAGATACAATGAGCAGACCTTTCAGTTTATTTAGTATCCCACAACAGATAGTGTCAGACAATAAATCACAATTCGCTAGCAAACTATTTCAAGACAGATGCACTTGTGTATTAATTATATCCATATCACATCATTACCCCACTATCCATATATCAATTGGCCAGCAGAAGATACTTTATCAGATCAATGAAAATGAAGTGCTGAGCAACAAAACAAATCTTTCATGTTATATTGATGCACTTTCATACAATATCAGTGAAGAAAGGACTACCATCTCCAGCACAACATGTATACAGAAGTGAAGTGTGAATTATATTGCCCAGCAACCTATTTTCTAACCAGTTGGAGATGCAGACTAATCTTTTTCAAAAATAGAGAAGAATGAAAGCAATCAAAGATGAGCAAGATACTGAACCACAAAAATTGAACATTGGATGGAGTGAGCAAGATAGAAATTTAAAAACAAATACTCAGACACCAGTGAAGGTTTTCTAGAATATGCAACCAGCCCAGATCATACAAAGTTGTTATTGACCAAAGTAGACCATTGCAAAAGAACAGATTTCAGTTCAGACCATGGTACAACACACCAGACGTGCACAAACAGAGTGAGGAAAATAACTTTGATGATTGTGTAGCATGATGTTGAATGATAGAAAGCAGCAACAAGATAATCAAGTTGCCCACCATGAGTAACAGAATGACATTACCTCTTCAGACTCATATAGGATCAGAAAAGGACAAGTTTTCAAGCCTCTAAAACTTTGCATTGAAGCTTAAATTGCTAATCTTGTGAAATTAGTTAATACCTGCTTGGATTATTAAATCATTGACAACACATGCTTATATACAACTATGTTTAAGTGTTTAATATAATGATTTAATTTTGCAAAAAAGAGGGTTGTTGTGTTATGCCTCAGTCTGTATGTCAGTATACCTTTAGGAGAGCCAATGTGTCAGTAAATCTTTAAGAGACATACTCATGTGACCTAAGGGTATAAAGGGTCTCAGGTGCCATTTAACACAAGCCATTTGCAGCATAACACACTATTGAAAGTAGACTGCTGTTTGGGTTAGTATTAGGCTATTCGGTTGCAGGCACATATATGTGTTTGTCAGTCTGATGTTTGTGCATAATAGTGAGCAGTAATTGGAATTTTTAATACTACATTATCTGTGTCTAGTTCTTATGCATTGCTGCAACAGGTACAAATATCCTGGAGGAGGCTGAATCCATATCAAACATTATGTCGCTATAAGGTGCTACAATGAGTTCTCACCTCCCTTGCTGACCACTGAAGCTGACTGTAGATGCTCCAGTTAACCCAGATATATTGGAAGATACTTAACTGAAAGTGTAATTTAATGGGTAGCCACACGAGACTTGTTGTCATATGGGACCAGAAACCCACAGTTCATCTGTCATATATTGGTTTTAGAAAATAATAAACAAACAATACAATTTAATCCTTATTTACCTAGATTCAGGAGAATCTTGTCTTAAACAGTGACTTTAAACAGTGACAGCAGCTCTCCAATTGCAATCCAGCTCAGGTTAATGTTATTAATTGAAATCAGTGATATTGCTGCATACATGTCGGGAATATGTTCCAACAGTGAATATATTATAGCAACACAATTTCAATAAACTAATACAAAAAATACAGACGAGGGAATAACTGCAGAAATACAAAGAGCAGCAAGGTCATTCAGTATGTATGGTGAATATTTATAAAAGGCCCAGAAAGAAAGATTTTTAATAGAGTAAAGACTTGTGGTTTGACTCTTTCCCATCTGGAAATATTAGCAATTTCTATTGCTTACAGAAAGATTAAACTCGTGGATCATAGCACAGTTTTCATGAACTTCCTGAGATCTGTTCCTCTATTAATTGCTATGTGTGACACTGCATGTCATTTCTCTGCATAAAGCACCATCTTCCATATGGTAATTCGGATGCACATGTGACAGGTTTGCAACCTGCCACCATATTGGATTTGCTGAGCCAAAAATTTAAACCAAATGTTCATTCTATTTCTTTCGATGCCAAATCAGAAGTATCCCATACAGAATGGCAGGGAAGACCAGGAATAAACTACTCTTAAAGAGACAAGTCTTACAAATGATATAACATTAACAATGAGCCATCTATTATGGCTCCCTCTACATACTATTGAGCAAATCATGACTTCTGCTGAAATTTTTATATCAGAGTGTTATTGAGTTTTCATGCTGTAATGTTCAAGTGTGTATAGTAACACTACATTTATTATCACCATTTAGTGAACTCTATGTATCTCCCATGCATCACAGAATACCACAGCTTAAAATGTGTAGACTTTCTGACACACTGTTATCATAACTCCACTCTTGGCTCAAGAGCTGAACCTGAACTGGATCCAATCCATTATCATCCTTTGTCAGGAAATCCATAGTCTTATAAGGCCAAGAGGAATAATAGGAGGACCAAAACATAGGCTTGCAAAATTAAAACTTCCCACATTCTGACTTTTTAGTAGGAGTTGGCACCAGCTAGACCAGGTAGAACAGGCTTTCAAACAAAGGAAGGAAGCCAGCATGAGATCATCCCAATATCATTGTGACTCCAGGATATCTGTAATCTGATTGAAACTCTCTTACATTGAGACTCCTAGTCTGTCAAGGATGAAAGGTTAGAGGATTCCAGAATCTACATGGCCTAATGGACATCCACGGATTTATAGATTCATACAGCACAGAAAAGGCCCTTCGGCCCATTGAGCCTGCACTGACATAACTGCCACTAAAAGTGCTCTTTCCTGCATTTGTCCCATATCATCAAATGCTATAATATTTGAAGTACTTGTCCAATAATTTTTAAAGGTTTTTAGATTTCCAGTCTCCACTACCTTCCCAGGCAGTGCATTCCAGATTCCCACAATCATCTGAATGAAAAACATTTTTTTTCCCCAAATTTCTGAATCTCCTGCCCCTTACCTTAAAACTTTGTTCTCTTGTGATTGATTCCTCAAACAAAGGGAACAGCTGTTCTCTATTCATCCTGTCCATACCCCTCATAATCTTATAAACCACAATCATATCACCCCTGAGTCTCCTCTGCTCTAAAGAAAACAACTCAAGCCGACCTAATCTCTCCTTATAGCTCAATTTCTCCATCCTAAGCAACATCCTAGTCAACCCCCTTTGCACTCCCTCCAGTGCTATCACATCCTTCTTGCAGTGAGGTGCCCAGAACTGCACACAGTACTCCAGATGTGGCCTGACAATAGCACAGTACAACTCCAACATTACCTCCTTGTTCTTATACTCTTAGCCATGAGTGATGCAAGCAAATGCCTTCTTAACTATCAAATCATGTGTTCGATTGACTTCAAAGATCTGTGAATAATCACCCCAAGATCCTTCTGTCCCAGTGTCCTGCCATTCATTCAATACTCACTCATTTTTTTTCTTCTTCCAAAGTGTATCACCTTGCACTTATCAGGGCGAAATACCACCTGCCATTGGTTTGTCCATATGACCAATGCATCTATATCTTCCTGGAACCTACAACCACCAATATTCTACCAATCTTGATGTATTCTGCAAATTTGCTGAACATTCCTCTCACATTTTCATCTATATCATTTATGTATATAACAAACAGTAAGTGTCCCAGTATTGATGCTTGTGGTACAAGAATGGACACAGGCCTCCAGTCCCTCAAATAGACTTTTACCACCACCCTTTGTGTCCGATTACTGAGCCAGTCCACCTTGCCAATCTTCCCTCAACTCCATGTACGTTAACCTTCTCAATCAGTCTCCCATTTGGGACCTTGTCAAAGCTTTCCTAAGATCCATATAAACTATGCCAATTGAACTTCCTTCATCTACATCTTCCTTGATTGCATTTTAAAAAATTCTCACAGAATTATTTGGCATAACCTCCCTCTGACAAAGCTATGCTGACTATCTTTAATTATCCCATGTTTTTCCAATTCGTTCCTTCAAAATTTTCTTCAAAAACTTCTTGTCCACTGACATGACACTCACAGGCCTGTGTTTCCTTGTTCATCTCTACCACACATGGAACCATATTAGTCATTCTCCAGTCCTCTTGCACTTCCCCTGTGGCCAGAGAGGAATTAAAAATTTGTGTCAGAGCCCCTGCAATTTCCTACCTCACTTCCCACTGCAGTCTGGAATGCAATTCATCCTGTCTAAGGCTTTATCTGTTTTTAAATCCAGCAGAGCCTCCAATACCAATGACAAACTGTGCAAGTTCCCTCTCAGTCTCTTTTCCTGAATTCCGTACCTACGTTCCCCTTTTCCAGAGTGAAGACCAAAAAGAAGTATTCATTCAACACCATTTCAATATCCTACAGCTTCCCACACAGGTTGTCCCCTTGGTCCCAAATGGACCCTACTCTTTCCCTGGTTCACCTCTTACCTTTAATTTATTTATAAAATATTTTTGGATTCTGCTGAATGCTGTTTGGAAATCCTTTTTTATGCCACTTTCTTGCTCTTCTAATTGCTTTCTTAAATTCCCTCCTACATTTCCTATTTTCCTCTAGGGCTGCAGCTGAATTGCTCCCTTTGGACGTGCGAAAAACTCCACTCCTCTTCCTTATCCAATCTTGAACTGTCCTAGATATCCAAGGTTCTCTGAAATTGTTGCTTCTGTATTTCCCTTTAAAGAGTACAAATTAGACCTGTGCTCTCTCCCCAGCTCCTTTTTGAATGCCCCCCCTCCCCCATTGGCTCCACTGTAGACTCACATGCAAGGAGCTGTTTCCAATCTATTGTGGCCAGATCCTGCTTTCTTCTGATAAACCTGCTTTCACTCAATCCAAACTTGTCTTTTGTAGACCATCTTTTTCCTCATCCAGAAACAAATTTGAACTGTACCATGTTGTGATTGCTATCGCCCACATGTTCTTACGCTGCCACAATGTGCACTTGCCTGGCTTCTTTCCCGAGAAACAGATCCAACACTGCACCATCCTTTGTTGGGCCATTTACATATTGATACAAAAAATTCCCTTGGATTCCCTTGGATACATTTCATGAAATCTGCACTGCCTAAACTCCTAACATTATGACTATCCCAAATTATGTTAGGAAAGTTGAAATCACCTAGCACAATTACTTGATTATAACTCTTACGCACCTCAGTGAACTGTCCACATATTTGCTTCTCTATTTCCCTCTGACTCTTCAAAGTTCCAGAACACATGCCCAGTAAAGTAAAGTAGCCGCCCCTTTAACATTCCAAAGTTCTACCCACAAAGCTTTGTTTGAGAACCCTTCCAAGGTATCACCTTTCCTTATTGCAGTAATTGACTCCTTAATTAATAGTGCTACATGCCTGCCCTTTGTTACCATAAGATCATAAAACCATAAGATATAGGAGCAGAAGTTAGGCTATTCAACGCATCAATTCTGTTCCACCATTCAATCATGACCAATAGGTTTCTCAACCCCATTCTCCCACTTTCTCCCCATAACCCATGATCGCTTTGACAATCAAGAACCTATCTATCTCAGTCTTAAATATATTCAAAGACCTGGCCTCCACAACCTTCTGTGGAAATGAATTCCATAGTTTCATCATTGTCTGGCTAAAGAAGTTTCTCCTTCCGTCCATTCTAAAAGGTCTTCCCTTTACTCTAAGGCTGTGCCCTTGGGTTCTAGTCTCTCCTACCAATGAAAACATCCTTCCAAAATTTACTCTGTCCAGGTCATTCAGTATTCTGTAGGTCTCAATTAGATCCCTCCTCATCTTTCTAAACTCCATCGAGTATAAACCTAGAGTCCTCAAACGTTCCCCATTTATTAAGCTTTTTGTTCCTGGGATCATTCTCATGAACCTCCTCTGAATGTGCTCCTGGGCCAGTACATCTTTCTTGAGATATGGGACCCAAAACCGCACACAATACTCCAAATGTAGTCTTATCCGAGCCTTATAGAGCCTCAGATGTACATCCCTGGTTTTATATTCAAGTCCTCCCAAAATAAATGCCATCGTTGCATTTGTCTTTCTAACTACTGACTCAACCTGCAAGTTTACCTTGACAGAATTCTGGACTAGAAGTCCCAAGTCTCTTTGCACTTGAGACTTCTGAATTTTCTCCACACTTAGAAAATAGTCCATCCCTCTATTCTTCTTACCAAAGCGCATGACCTCACACTTTCCTACATTGTACTCCATCTGCCACTCTCTTTGCCCACTCACCTAACCTGTCCAAATCATTCTGCAGCCGCCCGACCAACTCAATGCTACCTGTACCTCTACCTATCTTTCTATCATCTGGAAACATAGCCAGAATGCCCTCAGTTTCTTCATCTAGATTGTTAATACATAAAGTGAAAAGTTGAGGTCCCAACATGAGCCTTGCAGAATACCACTTGTCACTGGCTGCCATCCTGAAAAAGACCCTTTTAACCTGACTCTCTGCTGTCTGCCAGATAGTCAAGCCTCTAGCCATGTTAGCACCTTGTCTCTAACACGATGGGCCCTTATCTTACTCAATAGCCTCCTATGCGGCATCTTATCAAAGGCCTTTTTGAAATACAGATAGATAAGATCCATTGGTTCTCTTTGGTCTAACGAGATTTTCGCTTCCACAAAGAATTCTAGCAGGTTTGTCAGGCATGACCTCACCTTGATGAAACCATGCTGACCCTAATTTACCATCCACTTCCAAGTATTCAGAAATCTCATCCTTCACAATGGATTCCAGGATCTTACCCACGACCGAGGTTAGGCTAATTAGTCTGGAATATTCCATGTTTTGCTTTACTCCCTTTTTAAAGAGGGGTGTCATGTTAGCAATTTTCCAGGCCTCTGGGACCCTTTCTGACTCTAGTCATTTCAGAAAGATCACCACTAATGCTTCTACTATCTCTTCAGCTATCATCCTGAGAACTCTGGGTTGTAGTCCATCTTGTCTAGGCGATTTATCCATCTTTAGGTCATTCAGCTTTTCTAGCGTCTTCTCCTTGGTGATGGCCACCATATCCAGCTCTATCCTCTCACTCTCTTGAATTTTTGGGATATTACTCGTGTCTGCCACTGTGAAGACTGACATGAAGTAATTATTCAGTTCCTCAGCCATTTCCTTGTCCTCCTCTATTATCTCTCCAGCGTCATTTTCCAGTGGTCCAGTGTCAACTGTTGCCTCTCTTTTGCTCTTTAAATACCTAAAGAAACTCTTACAGAATTCTTTTATATTACTGGATAGTTTACTCTCATAGTTAATCCTCCCCCTCCTTATTTCATTTTTTTGTTGCCCTTTCTTGATCTTTGGAATCTTCCCAATCCCCTTGTTTCCCACTGCCCTTTGCCACATGATATGATTTCTCTTTTGCTTTTATGCTATCTCTGACTTCCCAGTCATCCATGGTTGTCTCATCCTCCTTCCCATGCTTCTTTTTCCTCAGGTTGAATCGCTGCTGTATTTTCTGAATTACTCTCAGAAACCCCTGCAATTGCTGCTTCATTATCTTTCCTGCTAGGGTCCTCTCCCAGTCAATTCTAACCAACTCCTCTCTCATGCCTCTGCAGTTGCCTTTATTCAACTGTAACTCCAACACCTCTGATTCTATCTTTTCTCTCTCAAATTGCAGAGTAAATTCAATCATATTATGATCACTGACTCTTAAGGGTTCCTTCACCTTAAGCTCCCTTACTATGTCTGTTTCATTGCACAACACTAAATCCAGCATTGCCTGCTCCCTAGTGGGCTCCATCACAAGCTGCTCCAAAAAGCCATCACATAGACATTCCACAAATTTCTCTTGCAATCCACGACCAATCTATTTTTCACAGTCCATCTGCACATTGAAATCCCTCATGATCACTGTAACTTTGCCTTTCCTACACATCTATTCTATCTCTTGGGGAATCTTGCTTATCAGCCCCCGACTACTGTTTGAAGGCCTGCACATAACTCCCACTATGGGTTTTTTTTCAGCTTTGTGGTTCCTCAATTCTACCCACACATATTCTCCACTACCTGACCCTGCTTCGTTTCTTACTATTCATTTAATTTTATATCTTACTAATAACGCAACCCCGACCTCTCTGCCCACCTGCCCACCCTCCTCTCTTTTGCCTAAAGATTTTATAACCTGAAATGTTGACTTGCCAGTCCTTCAACCATGTTTCTGTGAATTACTCTTTGCAGACTCTACTCGCTATATCCAACATGTGTACTTAGCCATTAGCTTCGCAAAAATAGCATTTTACTGTTTATCTCATTATTAAAATGTATTAGTTATTGTGAATTTTCTGCAGTTATGCAATTGATGCAAACAGACTGTCTTAGAAAATTGGGTCCAATTTTAACTTAAATTCTATATGTATAAAGTTAAATTTGAGCCCTTCAGTCTTTTCATTACAAACACAACTTTCAAGCATGGTAATTGTAATTTTGGTGACATTGAAATTGAAATGTGAAAAGTGTGAACTCTCCTTGCATGACACATTAATTGTTGTTGCAAGTTTTAGTATTACAGTTTTATAATTATAGTAGTCCCCTGTACCTGCGGTGGATACATTCCAAGACCTACCGGAAGCCTGAAACCGTGGATAGCAACAAACCCATTCATTTAAATGGGAAATTTACATTCCCGGCAGCCCCTGGTCCCTTGTTCTGGAAGGTTCCCTATAATATGTTAGGGCCGTGGTAAACTGTGGTTAACTGAAACCACGGAAAATGACTCCGCAGATATGGGGAGTCCTGTCATTATCTTTTCTGTTTGGTCTGCTTCTTTCCTTACTCTTCATTCAATTTTTCTTTTGCTTTGTATCATGATTTCACATTTAATTCACCTGATTTAATTTGCATTTGTTTTTCAGATCTCCTAATGCTTATTTCTCAAATTTTACCAACTATTTGCTGAAGGAAAGACACAGCTTCTTTTCCAGGTCACTCAGATTCCAGATGTCCTATTTCCCTGCTGTGGAATTGTAAACTCATACTTGCAGCACCTTAGTTACCAAAAATGTTAAATGCTGCAGTGTACAGGAGCAAGTATAATTAACTTTAGGCACTGCTATAACTCAGCTGTGGTAAAATCTGATTCAATGTAACTATAAGTTATGGACTGAAGACAAAACATTGACTTGGATACTATGGATTACTGCTCAACTCCTCTTCAACTATAACATGGGATCTTTCAATGATCCTCGCAAACAGATAAGGACTTATACTTCACTGAAGGATGACAAGGTATGTACTGTCTGTCATTCATGATATGGTTTTCATTTTTGTTTCACATGCATACCTAATAAATTTGATTGAATGTTTTGGGGAAGTGATTAACTGTATAGATGAAGGCAGTGCTGTTGATGCAGTTTATATGGATTTCAACAAAGCCTTTGACCGTGTCCCAGTAAGGGAGACTGATAAAGAAGGTAAATTTGGGATTCAGGGTAACTTGGCAAGCTGGATTCAAATTGGCTTAGTAGTGGGAGTCAGAGGGGTGTGGTCAAAGGCTGTTTACAGGACTGGAGGCCAGTTTATCACTGGGATCAGTGTTGAGTCCTTTACTGTTCATAACGATATAGATGACAATGTAGGGGGGAGGGAATGATAAGTAAGTTTGTAGATTATGTAAAGGTTGGCCAGATGGTTAATAAAGAGGAAGAAGTTCCGGGATTATATGAGGATATAGATGGATTAGTCAGATGGGCAGATCAATGGCAGGTGGAATTTAACTCTGAAAAGTGTGAGGGTAATGTATTTTGAAAGAAATAACAAGACAAGGGAATACTGAATAAGACCATAATACCAGAAGAAGTAGGAACATGAGTAGGTTGCTTGGCTCCTTGACCTTGATCAAGGACTGCAGATGCTGGAGACCAGAGTTGAAAAATGTGGTGCTGGAAAAACACAGCAGGCCAGGCAGCATCCGAGGAGCAGGACAACCGATGTTTCGGGCATAAGCCCTTCTTCAGGAATGAGGCTGGTGTGCCAAGCAGGCTGAGGTAAAGGGTAGGGGGGAGGGAATTTGGGGGAGGGGTGCTGGGAATACGATAGTTGGAAGGAGGTGAGTGTGATAGGCCGGAGAGGGGGTGGGGACGGAGAGGTCGGGAAGAAGATTGCAGGTCAAGTGGGCGGTACTGAATCCAGGGATTGGGACTGAGATAAAGTGGGGGGTGGGGAAATGAGGAAGTTGGAGAAATCTACAGTCATCCTGTGTGGTTGGCGGGTTCCTAGGCGGAAGATGAGGCGCTCGACCTCCAGGCGTCGTGTGGTCAGGGTTTGGTGGTGGAGGAGGCCAAGGACCTGCATGTCCTTGGCGGAGTGGGAGGGGGAGTTAAAGTGTTCAGCCACGGGGTGGTTGGGTTGGTTGGTGTGGGTGTCGCAGAGGTGTTCCCTGAGACATTCCGCAAGTAGGCAGCCTGTCTCCCCAATGTGGAGGAGATCACATCGGGTGCAACGGATACAGTTGAATTACAGTAAATACGGGTGTAGGTGAATTTGTAATGGATATGGAAGGATCTATTGGGGCCTTGGAGGGAGGTGAGGGGAAGAGGTGTGGGCACAAGTTTTGCACTTCTTGTGGTTGCAGGGGAAGGTGCCGGGAGTGGAGGTTGGGTTGGTGGGGGGTGTGGACCTGATGAGGGAGTAGTCTCTCCAGATTGCTGATAGGGGTGGGGAGGGAAATATATCCCTGGTGGTGGGGTCTGTTTGGAGGTGGCGGAAATGATGGAGGATGATACGATGTATACGGAGGTTGGTGGGGTGGAAGGTGAGGACCAGTGGGGTTCTGTCCTGGTGGCAATTGGAAGGGCAGGGTTCAAGGGCGGAGGTGCGGGAAGTGGAGGAGATGCGGTGGAGAGCATCGTCGACCACGTCGGAGGGGAAATTGCGGTCTTTGAAGAAGGAGGCCATTTGGGTTGTTCGATAGTGGAATTGGTCCTCCTGGGAGCAGATGCGGCAGAGACGAAGGAATTGGGAATATGGGATGTGTTTTTACAGGGGGCAGGGTGGGAGGAAGTGTAATCTATGTAGCTGTGGGAGTCGGTTGGTTTTTGTAAATGTCTGTGAGTCAGTCACCCGAGATAGAAATGGAGAGGCATAGGAAGGGGAGGGAGGAGTCTGAGACAGTCCAGGTAAATGTGAGGTCAGGGTGGAAGGTGTTGGTAAAGTGGATGGACTGTTCAACCTCCATGTGGGAGCTAGCGCCAATACAGTCATCGATGATTGTATTGGTGCTACCTCATGCTCCCACGAGGTAAGGAGTTCCAAAGAATCACAACCCTCCGAGAGAAGAAATTCCTCCTCACCCCAATCTTAAATTGGTGCCTCTTTATTCTGAGACTGTGCACTCTGGTTCTAGACTTTGCTCTGAGGGGAAGCATCATCTCATCATTTATTCTGTCAAGTCCCTTAAAAACCTTATGAACCCTTATGTTTCAATGAAATCTCTCTCATTCTTCTAAACTCCAGTGAGTAGATCTCCAACTTGTTTAATCTTTCCGCATAAGACCATCCCTCCATACTCAGGATCATGCGACAGAACCTTCTCTGAGCTTCTTAAAAATTATTCATACATGGATTAGGGCATCAGTATTTAATGCCCATCCCTAAATGCTCTGATGGCAGTTAAAAGTCAACATGTGATTGCTGTGAATCTGGAGTCATACCTAGGCCAGGCAGGGTATGGATGGCAATTTCCCATCTAAGGGATATTGGTAAATGGGTGGGTTTTTCTGACAATTGACCATGGATTCATGGTCATTATTAGACTCTTAATCCCACATTTTTAAAAATTGAATTCAAATTCCACCATCTGCCGTGGTGGGATTTGAACCTGGGTCCCCAGAATATTAAGAGAAAGTGAGGACTGCAGATGCTGGAGATCAGAGTCAAGAGTATAGTGCTGGAAAAGCATAGCCGGCCAGGCAGCATCTAAGGACCAGGAAAATCAATGTTTTGAGCATTAGCCCTTCATCAAGAATGAAGGGCTTATGCCTGAAACATCATATCTTCTGGTCCTCGGATGCTGTGTGACCTGCTGTGCTTTTCCAGCAACACACTCTCGACTCCCCAGGACATTAACTTTACTAACACCTTCCATCCCGACCTGAAATTCACCTGGACTGTCTCAGACTCCTCCCTCCCCTTCCTAGACCTTTCCATTTCTATCTCGGGCGACCGACTCAACACAGACATCTATTATAAACCGACTGACTCCCACAGCTACCTGGACTACACCTCCTCCCACCCTGCCCCCTGTAAAAACGCCATCCCATATTCCCAATTCCTTCGTCTCCGCCGCATCTGCTCCCAGGAGGACCAATTCCAACACCGCACAGCCCAGATGGCCTCCTTCTTCAAGGACCGCAGATTCCCCCCAGACGTGATCGACGATGCCCTCCACCGCATCTCCTCCACTTCCCGCTCCTCCGCCCTTGAGCCCCGCTTCTCCAACCGCCACCAAGACAGAACCCCACTGGTTCTCACCTACCACCCCACCAACCTGCGCATACAACGTATTATCCGCCGCCATTTCCGCCACCTCCAAACGGACCCCACCACCAAGGATATATTTCCCTCCCCTCCCCTATCAGCGTTCCGCAAGGACCACTCCCTTCGTGACTCCCTTGTCAGATCCACACCCCCCACCAACCCAACCTCCACCCCCGGCACCTTCCCTGCAACCGCAGGAAATGTAAAACTTGCGCCCACACCTCCACACTCACTTCCCTCCAAGGCCCCAAGGGATCCTTCCATATCCGCCACAAGTTCACCTGTACCTCCACACACATCATCTATTGCATCCGCTGCACCCGATGTGGCCTCCTCTATATTGGTGAGACAGGCCGCTTACTTGCGGAACGCTTCAGAGAACACCTCTGGGCCGCCCGAACCAACCAACCCAATCACCCCGTGGCTCAACACTTTAACTCCCCCTCCCACTCCACCGAGGACATGCAGGTCCTTGGACTCCTCCACCGGCAGAACACAACTACACGACGGCTGGAGGAGGAGCGCCTCATCTTCCGCCTGGGAACCCTCCAACCACAAGGTATGAATTCAGATTTCTCCAGCTTCCTCATTTCCCCTCCCCCCACCTTGTCTCAGTCGGTTCCCTCAACTCAGCACCGCCCTCCTAACCTGCAATCCTCTTCCTGACCTCTCCGCCCCCACCCCACTCCGGCCTATCACCCTCACCTTGACCTCCTTCCACCTATCCCACCTCCATCGCCCCTCCCCCTAGTCCCTCCTCCCTACCTTTTATCTCAGCCTGCTTGGCTCTCTCTCTTATTCCTGATGAAGGGCTTATGCTCGAAACGTCGAATTCTCTATTCCTGAGATGCTGCCTAACCTGCTGTGCTTTGACCAGCAACACATTTCCAGCTGTGATCTCCAGCATCTGCAGACCTCATTTTTTACTCTCTGGATTAACAGTCCAGTGATAGCATAACTAGGCTATCACCCCTCCTAACTGCCTCCAATGAAATGATAATCTTGACTTAAATAAGGGGACCAAAACTGCTCACAGTACTCCAGATGTAGTCTCACCAGTGAAAAGTAGATTTGCATTAAAACTTCCCTGCTGTTATAGAGAGAAAGTGAGGACTGAAAATGCTGGAGATCAGAGTCAAAAAGTGTGGCATTAAGAAAGCATTCCTGAAAGCTTATGTCCAAAACGTCAATTCTCCTGCTCTTTGGATGCTGCCTGAACTGCTGTGCTTTTCCAGTGCCACACTTTTCGCCTCCATAACCTGCCGTTATACTCCAATCCCCTTGAAAAACGGACCACATTTCATTAGACTTCAGAATTATCTGCTGTATCTGTGTGGTAGCTTTCCATGTTTCACACACAAGTACCTTTGTGTTGCAGCTTTCTGCAGTTTTTCTCAATTTAAATAACACTGTGATCTTTTATTCTTCCTTCCGGAATGAATAATTTTATATTTTCCACATTATACTTTATTTGCCAACTTTTGCACACTTACTTAGCTTATCAATATCTCTCTGTAAACTGTTTGTATCCCTCTGACAACCTGTCTTTCTCTCTATTTTAGGGTTGTTTGTAAACTTGGCTACAGAACATTCACTTCCTTCCTCCAGGTTATTAATTTATTTTTGAAATAGTTGCGATCCCAATACTGATCCCATCTTCTGGAAATGTCACACCATTAAATTTGATTTTAAAGAATAAATCTGGAACTGAAAAGATAGTCTAATAGTGACTGTGTTTCTTGTCTTAAAAATCCATCTTGTTCATTACTATCCTTTAGGGAAGCTCTGACATTAAATGAGACACTCAGCTGTACCAACCTGTTATGAAGTCTGAAACAGGATGGAGTATCTGTCAGCAACCAAAGCACTAGAAACAACTGGAAATGAAATCTAGTCCTACTGGACTTGCAAAATCCTCCTTACTAAAGTCTGTAGACTGTTCCTCAAAATTGACTTTGAACACATGACGTTTCATGGCATCTGACCTTAAGACCATAAGACCATAAGATATACAGGAGCAGAAATTAGGCCATTCAGTCCATTGAGTCGGTTGTACCATTTAGTCATGGCTAATAGGTTTCTCAACCCCATTTTCCTGCTTTCTCCCCATAACCCTTGATCACCTTGATACTCAAGAACCTATCTATCTCAGTCTTAAATATACTCAAAGACCTGGCCTCCACAGCCTCCTGTAGCAATGAATTCCATAGATTCACCAGTCTCTGGCTGAAGAAGCTTTTCCTTATCTTCATTCTTCCCTATACTCTAAGGTTGTGCCCTTGGGTTCTAGTCTCTCCTAGATGGAAACATCTTCCCAACATCTACTCTGTTCAGGCCATTCAGTATGTTTCAATTAGATCCCCCTCATCCTTCTAAACTCCATCTAAACTCCACCCAGAGTCCTCAAACATTTCTCATATATGAAGTTTTTAAATCCTGGGACCATTCTTATGAATCTCCTCTGAATATGGTCCAGTGCCAAGACATCCTTCCTGAGAAATGGGGCCCTAAACTACGCACAATACCCCAAATGTGGTCTGACCAAAGCCTTATAGAGCCTCCGAAATACATCCTTGCTTTAATATTCAAGTCCTCTCAATGTAAATGGCACCATTGCATTTGCCTTCCTAACTACTGTCTCAACCTGCAAGTTTACCTTGACAGAATCCTGAACTAGAACTCACAAGTCTCTTTGCACTTGAGACTTCTGAATTTTCTCCACACTTAGAAAATTCTCCATGCCTCTATTCCTCCTACCAAAGTGCTTAAACTCTCACTTTCCCACATTGCACTCCATCTGCCACTTCATTGCCCACTCTCCTAACCTATCTAAATCCTTCGGCAGCCGCCCGGCCTCTTCAATGCTACCTGCCCCTCTACCTATCTCTGTATTCTCTGCAAACGTAGCCAGAATGTCCTCAGTCCTTTCATCTATATCATTAACGTATAAAGTGAAAAATTGTAGTCCCAATACTGAGTCTTGTGGAACACCACTTGTCACCGGCTGCCATCCTTTTATCCCGATTCTGTTTTCTGCCAGACAGCCAAGCTTCTACTCATGTTAGCATCTTGCAACTAACACCATGGGACCTTATCTTACTCAGTTGCCTCCTGCACAGCACTTTGTCAAAGGCCTTCTTGAAGACCAAACAGATAACACCTACTTGGTCTAACATGCTCATTACTCCCTCAAAGAATTTTAGCAGGTTTGTCAAGCATGACCTCCCCTTGATGAAATCATGCTGACTGTGCCCTATTTTACCATACACTTCCAAGTATTCGGAAATCTCATACTTCACAATGAATTCCAGGATCTTACCCATGACCGAAGTTCGACTAATCGGTGTGTAATTTTCCATCTTTTGCCTTGCTCCCTTTTTAAACAGGGGTGTCACATTAGCAATTTTCCAGTCCTCTGGACCCTTTCTGACTCTAACAATTCCTGAAAGATCACCACTAATGCTTCCATTATCTCTTCAGCTATCTCCTTTAGAACTTTGTGGTGAGTCCATCTGGTCCAGGGGATTTATCCACCTTCAGACCATTCAGTTTTTCTAGCATTTTCTCCTCGGTGATGGGCACCATACCCAGTTCTGCCATCTCACTCTCTTGAATTTTTGGGATATTACTCGTGTCTTCCACCGTGAAGACTGGCACGAAGTAATTATTCAGTTCTGCAGCCATTTCCTTGCTCCCCACTACCATCTCTCCAGTGTCATTTTCCACCAGCCCAAGGTCCACTTTTGCCTCTCTTTTGTCCTTTACATATCTAAAGAAAATCTTACAGTCTTCTTTTATATTACTGGCTGGCTTACCCTCGTACTTAATCTTCTCCCTCCTTGTTTCTCTTTTTGTTGCCTTCTGTTGGTCTTTGTAAGCTTCCCTATCTCTGGTTTCCTACTGCCTTTTGCATCAGGTCAAACACTTGAATGAAAACCTCCTATTGACTATCATGTACCATCCTCCGTCCTAATGAATATTACTGACACTGATAAATCAATACTACTCCATGTTGAACACCAGTTGGAAGAAATATTGAGGGACGCAGAGACACAGAATGTGCTCTTGGTGGAAGATCTCAATGTCCATCACCAAAACTGTCTCTGTAGGACCACTATTGCTCAATCTGGCCAAATCTCAAGCTATGGACTGGCTGCTCAGCAGCTGTGGAGAGAAGAAGCTACTTGTCTTCATGCTCACCAATTTACCTGTCAAAGGTGTATCTGCCCAGAGCAGTGTTGGGAAATATTGACCTCACATTGTCCTTGCAGTTTCATCCTCATGTTTTGCATCCCCATCAGAACATTTTGTGGCAGCATAAATATCTTAGTTGTTCATGATGGAGAAGCCAGTGCCTTGCTGTAAAAGATGAGGTTGAAGCAGTTACAATTATCTTCAGTCAGAAGTACCATGTGGATGATCCACCTCAGCCTTCTGCTAAGGTCCACAGCATTACAGTTGGCAGTCTTCAGCTAACTCAATTTGCTCCAAATGATGTCAAGAAACTTTTGAAGCCAATGGATACTGCAATGACTTTAGACCCTGTCAACATTCCAGCAATGTTGAAGATTTGTGTTACAGAAGTAGCTACATCCCTTGCCAAACTGTTCTAGTATTGCTGCATCTATTCAGGGTATGTGTGACTCATCCAAACCAACTATTGTCTGCCCATCAGTGTAGATCATCAGCAAAATGAGAGAAACAGTTGTCATTGGTGCTACTGTGTAGGATTTCCTCAACAATAACCTGCTCCGTGATGATTGAGCTTGAGTCCACAAGGGAAACTAAACTCCTGACCTCATTACAGCCTTGTTCCAAATATGGACAAAAGATCTGAACTGTAACAGTGAAGGGAAAGTCTCAGCCTTTGACAGCAAGACAACTTTTGACCAAGTATGGCGTCATGGAATCAGAGCAAACCTCAGTTCAATGGAAATGGGGAAAACCTTCTGTTGATTGGATACAAATTTAGCTCAAAGATACAAAGATAGCTGTGGTTATTGGAGGTTAATTATCTCAGTTCCGGGACATCATTGTGGGTATAATTTATATTAAATTACTTTCAGCTACGTGATCGATGATGGTCTTCCACCATAAGGTCAGAGGTATGTATTTTTATGATGATTGCCTAATGTTCATCACTATTTATAAGTTTTCAGGTACTGAAACAGTTTGTCTATATGCAACAAGACCTGAACAACATCCGGGCTTGGGTTGGTCAGTGACAAGTAAAATTCATGCCACACATGTGCCAAGTCTTACAGCCAGTCCTTGGATGAAGATCCTTAGTTTGTGACAGCTCCAGACAAGATAACCCGAGTTATTAAGCTCCCAGATAAGGATAGATAAACTAGCTGCCCTTATTTACACACCAACTTCTCAGTTGATTGCAATAAAGCTAATTTGAAAAGTATCACTTTCTCAGGGATTTCTTTCTGTCAGACCAAATGTATTTATGTTTTAAAAATAAACCAGTTTCACCAAGTTTTCTAGAGTTACGGAGATTGAGTTTATTGTTAACCGAATGTGAGAAGACATAATAGCACAAAGCAAGTGCATACAGGTTAGAAATAAGAAGCTAGCCCAAAAAAAGAAAAAAAGATTTAAAAAATATATGGATCAGTCTCTGGGTTATTTGTGAACAGTAAATTGTAGATTACTGTGGCTGTTACATTAGATGTTACTTGTGGCATTGATATTGTTGGTTATGCAGTCAATTTTGAGATTCTTGTCTTTGCAGGTTGGTTGAAATTCTTTTGTCCCAGTTCCTTTTGATGATGGCTGACTGGCAGCATTCTGAGTAAGGAAGAGTTTTTCCCTTTCTTACCTGCAGCATGTGGGTGTTTAATGGTTCTTTCCATGCTGTGATGTACTAGTCCACAAACTAGTGTGCCTGGCCACTAACACACACCAACTAGTAGTCATTTTTAACCCTTTGTTTTTTATACATCTGGAAGTGGGAAGACACAGTCATGTATGCAAAAGATGGCTTCCCACTGAGAAGGGGTGTGGGTCATCAATCTGCCATTATCTCTTCTGTTTTAGTTTTTCTTTTCAAAGTTTCCCTGACTCTGTACATTTGTGATATACCATGCTTCTTTTAAAATAAGATGTACTAAAATTAAAAAGTTCAATTTGATCATAATTATTTTGGGTTCTGATCCATCATTATGACATAGGAAATGACCATTTCAGAGAAATCAGAATCTAACTATTTCCCCATGATATTCAATTATATTAGTATTGCTGAATTCCCGACCTATCAAAATCAAGGAGGTGGGCGTTACCGCTGACAAGAAACTGAATCATACCTGTTCTATAAACACTGTGCTTATAAGAGCAGGTGAGAAGCTAGGAATTCTGTGGCAAGTAACTCAGCTCCTAACTCTCCAATACTTGTCCATTACCTACAAAACAAAGTTCAGAAGTGTAATTAAAGTCCATTTGAGTGGATGAGTGCACCTCAAACACACAAAAAACTTGACATCAGGACAAAATATTCTGCATGAACCACTTTCAAAATTCACTCCTTTGAACACTGACACATAGTCACAGCAGTGTGTACCATCAATAAGACACACTGTAGAATTCACTAAGACTCATTTAACAGCATACTCTAAATCACACCCTCTGTCTCCCAGAAGAACATGGGCACAGATGCATAGGAGCACAACTTCCTGTGTCATCCCCTCTAAGCCACACACTTTTTTCCAAACCATACCTTCAATACTGATGGGTCAAAATCATGTAACTCCTTCTTTAATACACTACAGATGTACTCCCCTCCACCTCCCCCCCCCACCCCACCCCCGCCTTTGTGGACTGCAGCAGTTTGAGAAGGTAGCTCATAACATCATCTCAATGGCAATTAGGAGTGAACAGTAAATACTGGCTTAGCAAATGGTGCTGACATTCCAAGAATAAGTAAGAAGTACAAATGGAGAACTAAGCTTCCATGGAAATAACAACTTGCATTTATATTGTGCTTTTATTGTTAGTTAAACTTTCAATGGCACTCAGCAGTAGCATAGTTAGACAAAAACAAAATTCTGAAACAAAGGAGGGTTTTGCGTAGTTATGGGAGTCAAGTGGGTGAGATAACTAAAAGCACAAAGACCAACTCAATGTGATTAAGTCAAACACCTCAATCTTGTCAAGACATTTATAAACTCATATCCTATGTTGGTTGGTATTTTATAGAAAGCACAATTATACTCCAAATCTGTTTAGGAGTCCTGTCAGCCAACCAGAATTAAATACATGAAAATGCACTTTCAAATGGGAAATAGTGACGGACAATTTCCATAAATAGAGCAGAGGTTACAAACATACATATTAGAAGCAAGAGTGGACCACTCGGCATCTTGAACCTGTTGTGCTATTTGATACGAGCGTGGCTGATTTAATTACTTCACATTACCATCTACCCCCTATAGCCTTTCACCCCTTCCTTTTCAGGAATCTATTCCCTTTGTCTTAAAAAAAATTCAAAGACTGTTTCCATTAACTTTTGAGAAAGTGAGTTCGAAAGATTCACCAGTCACTTTGAAAAAATTCTCCTTAATCTCTTAAGTTGGTCATGAATTGATGACATTTTATTATTATATAGTGATTCCAAGTTCTAGATTTTTCCAGAAATGGAAATATCCTTTTCATATACCATATGTCATGACACTTTAGGACCTTATGTGTTTCAATCAAGTTATCTCTCATTCATCTACACATCAGCAGGTACAAACTTATTATGTCTAACTTTGCCTTGTAAGGCAACTCACTCATTCCAGATATTAGCCTAGTGAATTTATTATGAATGGTTTCCAACACATTTACATTCTTCTATACAATACTCCAAAGGTGGTATCACCAATACCTTGCAAAACTGAAGCATATCCTCCATATTTTTATGTTTTCAATTTTCTTTGCAATGATCACTAACATTCTATGACCTTTCCTAATGATTTACCATATCTCCTTACTTTGTGATTTAGACCACAAGGATAACTAGATGCCTCTGCAATCCTCAGAGCTCTGCAATCTCTGGTAAAATGTTTATTACTTATTCTTTCTGTCAAAACATACAATTTCACATTTTTCCACATTATACTCCATTTGCAAGATTTATCCCCACATATTTAACCTACATATATTTACTTGCAGCTGCCTTATTTCCTCTTCACAGTTTAATTATCTTTGTGTCATCTGCAGGTTTAGCAAGCATGCCTTCATCCAGTGATTTATAAAAATTGTAAAAGGTTGAGGCATCAGCACTGATCACTGTGGCACACCAGTCATTTTATCTTGCCATCCAGAAAATGATCAATTTATGCCAACTCTGTCCAATTTCTATCCATGACAATTTATTAGCCTTTTACACTCTGAACTTTAATTTTCTGCAATAACTTTTGATGTGACACCTTATCAAATTACTTCTGGAAATATAAACAGTATATCCACCAACTCTTCTTTATCCACACCACATGTTACTTCCAGAAAGAAAATCAATATGTTGGTCAAATACCATTTTTCTTTTTGGGAAGCTTTGTTGCCTCTGCCTGAACTTTTCAAACTGCCCTGCTATAACATTTTTAATAATAAAGCTTCAAACATCTTCCTTATGACATTTGTTAAGCTGACTGGCCTTTAATTTCCTGTTTCCAGTCTCTGTTTTGTAATAAAGAAGAAACATTCCCTAATTTCTAATCTAATGGCAATGTTCTCAAATCTTGAGAATATTGGAAAATTAAAATCAACACATCATCTGTCTCACTAGAGTCTTCATTTAAGATCCTAGAATAAAGTTCATCAGGTTACATATCAATTGATCCTGAATTGCCCAAGATGATATAAAAGACAGTGGAAGTTTTAAGGTCATATGGCACTTCAATGACAACAAAGTGCTTATTAGAACAATTATACAATCAGGATTTTGACAAATAGAGTTTTAACAGACGAGTTGCATACAACAGTCAGATGCAGAGAGCATTCTTTACTATCTTCCCATCTGTTTGACTTATACTTGGAAGGATCACGATTGACACTCTCTTAAAGAGTGCCAAGGAAGGGAATGAATGGATGAATTATTAACAACCTTACATTTGTTGATACTATTACTTTTATATGGTAAATGTGGAAGGATCAGCAGGAGTTAAAAGGCACAATTATAGAAGCCAGTAACACAATAAAACGGATCCAGATGCTAAAAAGATCCAGACAATGGTACTTTGTAAAGGTGTTACAGATAAACACTGCATATTGTTACTGCTCAACAGACACAGCAAACTGTGACAGAATTCAATTGTTTGGGCAGTACTTTTCAAGCAGAGAAACAACAACTGTTTAGTGGTGATAAACCCACACGGTAAAACCGGCATTGACAGGATTTCCTGATTTGTAGAAATGTGAAAGGAAAGTAACATTACACACGGTGCCAAGACTAAAGTCTTGCTTTGTGGTGCTTGAACCTCAAATCAAAGAATGTGTACAGGCTACTGGCAAAACACATTGATAAAGAAAAGAGACATTGTGTGGGAAATAAAATGGGGAAGAATCATAAATCAAACCAATCAACTTCAAATGTCATTCCTTCTATTTGGGTTCATTTATGCAACTGTGTCAATTCTGGTTTATTTATCTAACAAAAAAAATTGAAGGACAAGTCAGAGTGAAATGTAAGATGGATTTAGCAGAGAAAATTTGCGACCTGTCTACTGTTTCTGTTGCTGCAGCTGCACGGCCTTCCTCCTGTTTTTTCATGAAGCTGAATAGGAAACAAAGCACATTTATCTTGCCTGAAGAAATGTTACCCATCTCTAAAACACTTCAACATACTTCAGTCAAGTAAAATGCACCAAGCGAGGCCAAACTCGCTTTAATACAACCAAGAACACTGACAGCAAGTTAAGCCTAATTTGTAGCAATACATCCAAGATGACAAAAGTAAGTTACAAGGAATGGTTATTTCTAGAGTCATAGAGTCATACAGCTAAACAGGCACTTCAGTCTAACTTGTCCATGCTGACCAGATATCCTAAATTAATTTTCTTCCATTTGCCAGCATTTGGCCCATGTCTCTCAAAACCCTTTCTATTCATACACCCAACCAGATGTCTTTTACATGTTTTAATTGGACCAGTCTCCTGGCAGCTCATTCCATGGATGCACCACCCTCTGAGCGAACAAACTGCCCCTTAAATCCATTGTAAATCTTTCCCCTCTTACCTTAAACCTATGGCCTCTAATTTTGGACTCCTCTGAGGAAACGATCTTGGCTATTCACCCTATATATGCCCCTTATGATTTTATAAACCTCTGTAAGGTTACTCACTCAGACTCTGACACTACAGGGAAAATAGCTCTAGCCTATTCAGCATCTCCTTATTGCTCAAACCCTCTAAACCCAGCATCATCCTTATAAATCTTTTCTGCACCCTTTCAAGTTTCACAACATATTTACCAGAGCAGGAAAACCAGAATTGAATGCAGATTTCTAAAATGTGGCTTAACCAATGTCCTGTACAGCCGCAATATGACATTCCAACTCCGAGACTCAATCACTAACCAATAAAGGTAAATGTACCAAAAGCCTTCTTCACTACCCTGCCTAATTGCGGCACCACTTCCAAGGAACTGTGAACCTGCCCCCAAAGTTTTTTTTTGGCAACAGTCCCCAGGAACCTACCATTAAATGTATAAGTCCTGCCCTGGTTTGCCTTTCTAAAATGCAGCACCTCACATTTATCTAAATTAAACTTTTTTTTGCCATTCCTCAGTCCTTTGGGCCATCTGATTAAGGTACCATTGTGCTCTGAAATAACTTTCTTTGCTGTCCACTACACCACTAAGTTTGGTGTAATCTGCAAACTTACTAACCATATCTCCTATATTCATTTATATAAATGATGAAAAGCAGCAGACCCAACATTGATCCTTGTGGCACACCACTGGTCACAGGTTCTGGATCAGTGGTGCTGGAAGAGCACAGCAGTTCAGGCAGCATCCAACGAGCAGCGAAATCGACGTATCGGGCAAAAGCCCTTCATCAGGAATAAAAGCTTTTATTCCTGATGAAGGGCTTTGCTCGAAACGTCGATTTCGCTGCTCATTGGATGCTGCCTGAACTGCTGTGCTCTTCCAGCACCACTGATCCAGAATCTGGTTTCCAGCATCTGCAGTCATTATTTTTACCTCACTGGTCACAGGTCCCCACTTTGAAAAACAACCCTCTGTCACCTATCTTTTAGCCAATTTTGTACGCAAATGGCTAGATCTCCCTGGATTCATGTGATCTAGCCTTGCTAATCAGTCTATCATGTGGAATCTTGTTGAATGCCTTGCTGAAGTTCATTCACACAATGCCTAATTTCCAGTTGATTTGTGAAATATATATCAGAAATATAAATTAGTAATGGGTCAAGAGGAATTTTGCATCCCAGCTATCTATGAGGTAACCTTACCTTGATGGTTAAAGAGCCAGCCAGCCAGTCTGATCTCAGGCCAATTGAAGCCCTTATGATACAATTAGCAGCCACCTGAAGGCCTCCTTCTATACCCACTGGCATAGCATAATGGGCATTAGAAGAAACATTGAAGGAGGCCAGCCCACTGGTCACAATCTCGGGCTAAAACATGAAAGGAAAGGAAGGGTAACCATATGGGATGCCCTGTGAATGTTGGGGGCAATATTCCCTCTTCCCAGCCAGGACTGTATCACCACTTCCCTCACATCTTGGTCTCCAGAAATTGACTACCTTCATCAACTTCTTCAGGGTCCCAATATCTTCTTGCTCCAAACCTATCTTACAAAGAATAAAGAACAAAGAAAATTTACAGCCCACGAACAGACACTTTGGCCCTCCAAGCCTGAGCTGATCCAAATCCACTGTCTAAATCTATCGCCCAGTTTCTAAGGATCTGTATTCCTCTGCTTCCCACCTACTCATGCATCTGTCCAAATGCACCTTAAATGAATCTACCGTGCTTGCCTCTACTGCCTCTGCTGGTCACACATTGCAGGCACCCACTTCCCTCTGTATAAAGTACTTTCCGCATGTATTCCCCTTAAACTTTTCAAACTCTCACCTTGAACGCGTGACCACTTGTTATTGAATCCCTCACCCTGGGACAAAGCTTATCTCTATCCACCCTGTCTATGCTCTTCATGGTTTTGTAAAACTCAGTCAGGTCCCCCCTCAATCTCCTTTTTTCTAATGAAAACAATCCTAACCTACTCAACCCCTCTTCATAACAAGCAACTTCTATACCAGGCAACATCCTTGTAAACCTTCTCTGCACCCTCTCCAAAGCGTCCACATCCTTTTGGTAATGTGGCGACCTACACAGTATTCTAAATGCGGCCGAACTAAAGTCTTGTACAATTTTAACATGACCTGCCTGCTCTTATACTCAATAGCCCATCCAATGAAGGTAAGCATACCATATGCCTTCTTGACCACTCTATCCAACTGTGCAGCCGCCTTCAGGGTACAGTGAACCTGAACTCCCAGATCTCTGCTCATCAACTTTTCCCAAAGCTCTTCCATTTACATCTTAGTTTGATTTTGTCTTTCTCCTGGGATTCCATAGAGACCCAGCAGTCCAGTTGTAGCTTCTAGTGCTGTTGTGACTACTTAACTGCAAGGCGATCGGAATGTGTGCAGGTCCAGAGGGCACGCCAATCTTTCCCTGAGCAACGAGCTCTCACTCTTGGCTTTTTGAAGATGCTCCAGCACATATTAGCTGTTAGTCAGCCTCTTTAAAAGTCAGTAAGCTCATGATTGACATTTCTTTTTGGGCAGGGAGGAATGGTTGTTGTAAGTAGTAATGGTTCTTAAAAGATTGAGATCAAAATTGCGTTAGCTTGACCCAACCTGATGACTTCACATACTCTTTGGATTGACATAAATTTATTTTTGCATGAAGTGACAATGGAAACAGCCATTACATTGCTAGCTCCTGGATAGCTGTTATTATGCCTATTTAGTTCATGTCAATTGTACCATCGCTATCCAGCAATATACTATATATTTTTATGTAAGACAGGTGCATCTTCTTGTTAAGCCTCCATAGTGATATATCTACAAACACTGTTAATTAGACAAGCATTCAGATGTGACAATGAAAGGAGGATTGTTGGCAACAAACTATCCCAGCCACGAACCACATGCCATCAGTGCATGGCAATGCTGGTACCAGAGTATACAACATGGTGTATTCCTGATGAAGAGCTTATGATTGAAACATTGACTCTCCTGCTTCTTGGATACTGCCTGATTGGCTGTGCTTTTCCAGCACCACACTCTTTGACGACGATGGTGGGCAATGGTGCAGATTTGAATTCCATTTGAAGCTGTATTTAAAAGATGATTTGAAGACAACGAATGTGCCAATTTAAGAATATTACTGCTTTAAGAATGACCCAGATAACTGATATGTGAAAAGCGACAGTCGCCAGCAGTTGTGGGAGCAGTATAAGGGTGAAATCACCATCCAAGAAAAAAAGCTTCATTGCAGCGTTGGCAAGAGGTGCAAGGGAAACACTGTGGCATGAAAAAGAGTCAAAGTGAGCCACATGGAAAAGAGACAGGTGGCTGAGAAAACAAGGTTCTGCTGAAGTTATGGAGGGCTTCAAAAGTAAAGTTAGGAAGTCTTGAGAGAATAGGGAGGAAGAAATACAGAAATGCCACAAAGGGTAAACAAGGAATGAAACGTAGTGAAAAGAGAGTTCTTATCTCTCAAAATTCCTATCACCATAATTGTGAGTAAGCTCCACGAGGCATAGCTGCAAGAGACAGAGTAAGGACCAGAAATAACATTTTATACCGGGGTTGCAGTGCTGTAATGATGACAGAGTTCAATTAAGATGATACAAGGAAACATTAAGAAGATTTGAAGAATGAATCTAACAGAAGAAGGAAATTTGAAAAATTAAAAGATTTTAGACAATCAAACCATAATCATGGTGCAAGGTTAAAGATGTGCAGGTTAGGTGAATTGGCCAAGCAAAATTGACCATTGTATTCGGGAATGTGTCATTGAGGCGCATTAGTCATGGGAAGCGCAGAGTAATAGGGTAGAGGAATGGGTCTGGGTGGGATACTCTTCAGAGGGTCGGAGTGGACCCTGTTGAACTGTATGGCCTGTTTCCATGCTATTGGGATTCTATGATTCTAAAATGATTCTATGTAATAAGGCTGCAGACAAATAAATCTACTTTTCAATTTTGTGCAGGAGAACGAGCTTTGTGCATTAGATTATCAAAGATGGAGAAGCAGACATTTTATGGAGGAAGAAGTGGGAAAACCTCCATCATGGCTGCAAAGACAAGTAAACCGTCCAGAAGGTGGAAACCACTGTTTTAATCATGAAAAAAGCTACAGAGATACATCACCACTTAATACAATTTGAATATAAAAAGAGTACAATATTGCTTGTTAACAGAGTTTAACTCTTTACTAGAAGAAAAGATTGCCAGAAACAGAAAGGTTTGAAGAATATAAGGCAGTGTTGCTATCACGTAGACTTACTAAATCTTTCTGGAAGAGAACATGAAAGTAACATTGATTTAATGCAAAAATGAAAGTTTAAAGCCAACAGATTGAAATAGCATTGAAATGTTACAGATTTAAACCCTTATAAGTATAAATAAACATATTGAGAATAAATGGAAGGATATCGTATGTCACATTAGACCTTAAGGTCAAACATGGACCAAACAGAACATCAGATTGGGAAGATAACACTTTTGAGAAGACAGTCCTTAAGATTCAGAATTACTTCAAATTTAAACACTATATACAGTCAGCTGAATGAGTTAATGCATTATTATATTGGAGCCTATTGTTAGGGCTATTGTGGCATGACAGTTGTGACCCCACATCTCACCAGGAGGCCTGCGTTCTAGTCCCACCAGCTTCAGTGGTGTACAGTAACGTGCCTGAGCAGGTTGATTAGACATTAAAAAGTAAAGGGCAGTTTTGTAAAGTATAGATACTTTTGTCAAAGCTTTTTAAGTCTTTGATGATTACTTTAATCTTAAAACAAACAAAATTCCTGAACAAGCATGCTTTAGCAGAAGAGTCTGGTTACTAGTGGTGTGCCACGAGGATCTGTTTAGGGACCACTGCTGTTTGTCATTTTTATAAATGACTTAGACGCAGGCATAGGTGGATGGATTAGTAAATTTGCAGATGACACTAAAGTCGATGGAGTAGTGGACACTTTGGAAGAATGTTACAGGTTGCAGCGGGACTTGGATAAACTGCAGAATTGGGCTGAAAGGTGGCAAATGGAGTTCAATGCAGCAACCAACCCAACCACCCCGTGGCTCAACACTTTAACTCCCCCTCCCACTCCACCAAGGACATGCAGGTCCTTGGACTCCTCCATCGCCAGAACATAACAACACGACGGTTGGAGGAAGAGTGCCTCATCTTCCGCCTGGGAACCCTCCAACCACAAGGGATGAACTCAGATTTCTCCAGTTTCCTCATTTCCCCTCCCCCCACCTTATCTCAGTCGATTCCCTCGAAATCAGCACCGCCCTCCTAACCTGCAATCTTCTTCCTGACCTCTCCGCCCCCACCCCACTCCAGCCTATCACCCTCACCTTGACCTCTTTCCACCTATCACATCTCCATCGCCCCTCCCCCAAGTCCCTCCTCCTTACCTTTTATCTTAGCCTGCTTGGCACACTTTCCTCATTCCTGATGAAGGGCTTATGCCCGAAACGTCGAATTTCCTGTTCCTTGGATGCTGCCTGACCTGCTGCGCTTTAACCAGCAACACATTTTCAGCTAAATGTGAGGTGATATACTTTGGGAAGAATAACAGGAAGGCAGAGTACTGGGTCAATGGAAAGATTCTTGGTAGTGTGGATGTGCAGAGGGACCTTCGAGTCCATGTACATAGATCCCTGAAAGTTACCACCCACGTGGATAGTGCTGTTAAGAAGGCATACAGTGTGTTAGGTTTCATTTGTAGAGGGATTGAGTTCCGCAGCAGCAATATCATGTTGCAACTATACAAAATACTGGTGCGGCCACACTTGGAATATTGTGTACAGTTCTGGTCCTCATATTTTGGGAAGGATATTTGGGAAGCATTGGAAAGATCGCAGAGAAAATTTACCAGGTTGTTACCTGGTCTGGAGGGAAGGTCTTATGAGGAAAGGTTGAGAGACTTAGGTTTGTTCTCATTGGAAAGAAGAAGGCTAAGAGGGGATTAGATAGAGACATACAGGGTGATCAGAGGATTAGATAGGGTAGACAGTGAAAGTCTTTTTCTAGGATGATGACGTCAGCTTGTACGACGGAGCATAACTACAAATTGAGGGGTGATAGATTTAAGACAGATGTCAGAGGCAGGTTCTTTACGCAGAGAGTGATAAGGGCGTGGACAGCCCTACCTGCTAATGGAGTCAACTCAGCCACATTAGGGAGATTTAAACAATCCTTGGATAAGCACATGGATGATTTTGGGATAGTGTAGAGGGATGAGATGAGAATAGTTCACAGGTCAGTGCAACATCGAAGGCTGAAGAGCCTGTTCTGCGCTGTATTATTCTATGTTCTAAGATTTCAGTTTCCAAAGATTTCATGGACAATTACATTAATTCATAAATTCATGGAAAATTGTGATTTTGGATACTTGAAATTGCAGCTCATAATGGACAGAATTTTCGTTGAGATTACTGTTTCTTTTTTAACAGATCTCTCACAGTCCAAGGAAGATTCAATCTTGGAGAAACCCGACTTTTAAAATTGTGCTAGAGGCAGAGACTGGAAAACCTTCTGAGAGGAGAGGAATCGCCCTACTTCAGGAGAGAAAAATAACATTGTTATTTGTCGGAGTGCACCATCATTGTAGTTCCACTATTCTGTGGATCGTAACAAAAAATAAAAATTGTATGTAAGATAGCCAGTTAAATATTATATCTAAACCAGGTTTTAAATTTAAAATATCAACCAGGTTTCTTCATAAAAACTGTTATTGGATTATTATCACAGCTATTCATGGAATATACAACAATTGGTTAACATACAGTCAGTAATATGGAAGTATAATTCTTTCTATTCCTTGAAAAAACTCAAAACACATACACAAACACACATACCACTTATTTCAGGAAAAGACAGAAAAAAACAGATTTCATTCTTTTGAGGTTCAATTGAAAAATATGCTTTCTAACCATTGTGTTTATTCTTGAAGGGTGAAGTTTAGAACATTCTGAAGTTTGTTGCTCTGATCTTCTGGCATTTGTGGTCAAGTCATGACTAAAACAGTTATTCTTGGAGTCTTGGTGGATATAACTTGCTGATGGCATAAAACATTGCAGAGCTCCTTCAATCTTCTTTTCAGAAGAACAAATAGGTTTCAAACTGAACTTGGCAAGGTGGTTCCTTTCAGAAATAGCCAATCAGCTGGGTAGCCCTTTCCCATAGATTACTTGTTGACCAACTGATTACAGATACCAAAGCACTCTTCATCCAGTCAATTTTCCACAGTGTTCGGAGGAGACTACAGCAGAATCAATAGTAATATGACTTCCATTAAGCTTTTTTGAAAAAGTCTCTAATGCCCACAGTAATCTTCCAAAGAAAGGTCACTAGACCTGAAGTAATTATTCTGTTTTCTCTTTACAGACACCTGCTGACTTTCTCCAGCAATTTCTATTTTTGTGTGTTTCAGATTTCCAGCATTTGCAGTTCTTTATTCTATGTCAGATACTAAGAGTCAGATTCAGAGCTGTGAAACAAAAAACGCCACAGGCACATTCATGACAAAGAAAAAAAGCTGCATCTGTTGATTGTAGATCACCTTCTGTTGACGTTTCGGGCAAAAGCCCTTCATTAGGAATAGGCCCTTTGTCGTGACTCTATTCCTGATGAAGGGCTTTTGCCTGAAACGTCGATTTCCTGCTCCTTGGATGCTGTGCTTTTCCAGCACCACTCTAATCTAGATTCTGGTTTCCAGCATCTGCAGTTCTTATTTTTACCCTGTCAGATTAACTACCTATTCCACCTCATGGTGTCTGTCCCCAACTTGTTACCTGTAGTTCACAGAGTGCTATGTCGCTCTATGATATCTGCCAAAAGACTGGCATCAGTTGTTGTCACAGCATGTGAGAGACAGGGAAGATGGTCCCACTGTTCTCTGACAGGGACCAGGATGGTTGAGGGGTTGATGAAGAGGAGGATTGTCCTCTTCCTGAAGGACGAGCAGGGAAGGATTGTCACAGACCCTGACAGCCTGATATGATTTTACCAGCTGGGTCAGTGCTGTATCCATGGTCTGGAGGAATGGCCAGCAGTTCCATAAGATTGTGAAAGCCCTTCTTCGCTGTACCAAGTTAAGTGTCACATTCTTCTATCTGCCACCTCACATTCAGTCTCTGCTTTTTTAGATTAGACTTACAGTGTGGAAACAGGCCCTTCGGCCCAACAAGTCCACACCGACCCGCTGAAGCGCAACCCACCCATACCCCTACATATACCCCTTACCTAACACTACGGGCAATTTAGCATGGCCAATTCACCTGACCCGCACATCTTTGGACTGTGGGAGGAAACCGGAGCACCCGGAGGAAACCCACGCTGACACGGGGAGAACGTGCAAACTCCACACAGTCAGTCGCCTGAGTCGGGAATTGAACCCGGGTCTACAGGCGCTGTGAGGCAGCAGTGCTAACCACTGTGCCACCGTGCCGCCCACTGTGCCACCGTGCCGCCCACTGTGCCACCGTGCCGCCCACAATGCCACCGTGCCGCCCACTGTGCCACCGTGCCGCCCACACTATTGCGATGAACTCCCATCAAGGCTATTGCTATGCTGATTTCACTTGACTCACCCCTCTCTGCCCTCAATTTTCCACACTACAAGCCCTACACACCCTCCCTACTTACAGCCTTGAACGATCTCACCACGTTTTGCCTACTTGCACCAGCACTAATAGCCCAGCAAATCACTTGCATCTCACTCACTTCCTCCTTTTCTCACATGATATGAGACAGCCTCTGATAGGGCAGAGAGAGAGCCAGTATTGTTAGAGGATAGCCAGACATTAGGCTTCTCACATCTATGAGGAGGAAATCTTGTCCTTCCCAGGAGAAGGCTGGGACTGCTCCTGTGGGAATGCCGATACATCCATATCCATTGAACTGAGTAAGTACTACTTTTCATTTCACTGCAACTCTTACATTAACCCCGTTGTCAGTGTCATCATTGCACACCATGTCTAACCACAGGTTGTGATGCCTTCTTTCTCTATTGTCTCATAAGAACCACCAGCATCTCCATCGTTGTGATGAAATCACCAGACACCCCAGAGATCATCTCCTCAATACCTGAGGACATGGGTGCCAAGGTCCCAGAGCAAGCACTGGCAAGGCTGTCTCCTACACCCCTCACTAGCTCAGATACTGAGACCTCAGTGGGAATAGGTTTTGAGACTGTGACAGCTCTGCAGCTGACCAAGGAAGCCACACTCCAGGCTGCTGGCATTTGGAGCACTGTGGAAAATCAGGCACTTGCTCAGCCCCAGACAGGAGGGAGCCCTGTAATGTAGACATTCAGGGACTTGGTCCACATGTACAGGGAGGGACAGGACACCAGATAGGTATAGGACTGGCCAGAGGCTGCAGCAGTGCAGCGAATTATGTGACCATCTGGCAAAAAGAGACATGTCCAACACGTTCAAAGTCTGCTGAAGAGGGTCACACATCTGCACTCCAGCACCCCAGGACTGAAGGTGTGCTGGCAGAGGACAGGGAACATGGTGTGAATCCCATGTGCCCCTTCCTTATAGGATGAGCGGATAGTGTCACAAATCTCCAGCTGGAAGAGGACTGACACACAATACTCTCAGAATTCTCTATCCAAGACACTCTGGGAGTGACTGAACCCTTTACCTCCACCTTGTCTGTCTTCATTGACCGTTGGAAGGTGAATCTCAGAAAAGTCAACTTTCCAAGGGCAAGCCCACCCATTTCCCTCAAGTCACTCAACTAAATGTTCAGGACCAATGGGCTTCATCCTAGCTGCAGAACTAAGGAGTACACTAAGACAGAAGGAGAGGAAGAGGAACAAGGACATCCATTGACAGCCATTGAAACTATAGGAGTGAATAGGTTGGTCAGCGATGTCTGTGGCAGAAAGCAAAATAAAGACTGCGGCAATGCATGAAGATGGCCATGGAATAAGAACCTGCAGCTCCCTGTCCTGTACAATTCATGGGTCTGGTGCAATGTTCTTCTCCTTAAAGGGTTTGATATTAATCCTGCTCCCTCGCAGATTGCGATACTTTGGTCACGCACTCCGAATGTGATTGCAGCCATTTCATTCCCCATTGAACACTTTCCATTTCTAGCACAATAGAAGGCAGGGTAAAGGTGACCCAGTTTAATGAAGAATGGAACTTACTCAGCTGATGACATGGATGCCTTGGCATCCCTAGTCCTTAAACTTTCCAAGTCAGAAGGGAATGCATTCTGAAATAAAAATAGTAAAATCTCAGGGCCACCTTTATTTATGAAGTCAGATACCTGGGGGAGTCACACGGTAGTTGTATGTGTAAAGTTATATCTATGGACATCTGATTGTTAAGTGGGGGAAAAGGCTAGGGGACAGACATTGCTTCAGGAGTGATTCGGAAAGAGATAATGGTGAAATTTCAGTAGCTCCATCCAACCTAAGGATGTCACACATTATTTGGATGGGGAACACAGTTAGCCTTACACAAGCTTCCGGCAGAGGCAGGTGCAACATGCATAGATATTGATATTTGTAATTATGCCTAACTAGTTGATGTCAATTGTACTCACTGCTACATTACATTAATCTACACCTTATTATCTGAGACAAATGTCTCTTCTTCGTAAGATGCCATAGTGAACTTTTCAACACTACCGATAATTAAACAGACCCTTACACTGCACAAAGAAAGGAGGATTCAAATAATAATATTTTGATTTGATTTTGATAAGTTTCTCCTGCGGTTCTGGAAGTTTTCACTGACAGTTTGATTTTGCTTTTGTAACTGTGCACCACCAAGTGTTGTCCAACTTGTTTAAACTGGAAAAAAGAATTTGTTGCAGTGAACTACCCAATCACAAATCACTAGTGATTAGTAACCAGAAGATATAACATACAAACAGTGCTTGTACTGGAGAATATGATGATGGGGATGGGTACAAGCAGTGTGTACGCCTGTGTTTTTATAGGGGAATTTGGTGCTGAGTAGGCATAAATAGTGAGAGGTTTGTTTAAGATTTATGATTGAGCGTTCTTTATTTTCTTTTTAACAGAACATTGAAATTGATTTTACACAACTTTCAGAGAATTGTCAATTAATGACCACTGCCAATTAAATAGAGTATAGATAAATGGGTGGAAGAGAAAGAATAAAAGGTCATATTGTTAGTGTTGGATGAAATAAGTTTAAGGGAGACTTGTGTGAGTAAAGACCAGTGGGGTGAATGGCCCTTTTCTGTGCTGTACATTTTCTATGAACATCTATTTTATTTTAATGGAAGTCAGGCCCACGAAAGGTCTGGGCCAGTTTTGGGTCCTTCGATGGGTAATTTCTGAATTAGGAAAAACTAAAAGTGAAAATGGTAATACAATCAAATCATTCTTCTGAAACCTACAAAATTCTTATGGGATTAGTTTAGAATTCCTGGCAATTTACACTCAGGAAATGGCTTGTTGCAATTTAATGGGATGAGTAACAGGTTTAAGCGATAGAAAAAACATATTCAATTTGAGAAAAAAAATGATCCTACTGGGATTAAAGCATGCAAATCCAGCCTGTGTGCTGTTAATGGAGTCAAATGAATCCATAAGACAGGCATCATTAATTATCTCATTTAGGCACTTAGTACTAGCATCTGTTTGTAGATTGCAGCAATCAGAGTCAGAGCGAACACAACAAAAGATTTTTTTCCCATTTCTTTTTAATCCAAACCCACATGAACTGCAATTATAGATTTATTTATTTTAGAAAAAAAGAGTAAAAAGTATCAGATTGACTTAATTAATGAAAATGATCCTTTTCATCAATTCTCGATAATTAAATTTCAGAAGTATTAATCATGAAATGGAATCCAAGAAATTCGATATTGTCATTGAAATTATGAAATTGTTAGATCAATAAATATGAAAGAATAGTTATTTCAATATCGCTTATATCTTGGAGTATCACACAGTATAATTTATAATGTGTTTATTTCCATATAAATAGCTATTTCCATAAGGCCTTAAAACAACCAGTTAACCTGTTCCTGACTTGTCTTGATGGATAGATATCGAGAATTTAGCTTTATTTCAAATGTACATGACAATCTGCAAACTTGAAAACAGCTGAATTATGAGTGTGAAGGATGTAGAGTGCATTTTTTGAAAAAGGTTTAGACAGAACATTTCACGAGCTCAGAAGGATTGAGGTATTTTTACTCATTCCTGAGATTTTGGTATCAGTGATTGCTCAGCATTTTATTGCTCATCTGTAGTTGCCTTGAGAAGATAATAGTGAGCTGCTTTTTTGAACTGCTGCAATCGTTTTGGTGTGGGTATACTTACAATGCCATTAGGGAGGGATTTGCAGGATTCCAACCTCGCAATCGATGAAGGAATGGTTAGTTTCCAAGTGAGGATGGTGAATAGCTCGGAGGGGAACATTGTACATGATTCACAAGGGGTTAGTGTGCTATTATAGGGAGTGATTAGAAAGACAAATGGAATGTTGGTCTTTGTTGTGAGGAATCAATTGTAGGGTATTGCTATAGCTGGACAGGATTTTAACTGGATCATTTCTGACATATTTGTATGTAGTATTAGTCTCCTAAATGATTAATGAATTATTATATAAGAAACAGTTCAGAGAACATTCACTTGACTGATTCTTGGGATTACTACTTTCTTTCGGTGTGGAAACAGGCCCTTCGGCCCAACGTGTCCACACCGACACAGACCAATTCTCCTACACCTAACACTACGGGCAATTTAGGATGGCCAATTCACCTAACCTGCACATTTTTGAACTATGGGAGGAAACCAGAGCACCCAGAGGAAACCCATGCAGACACGGGGAGAATGTGCAAACTCCACACAGTCAGTTGCCTGAGGCAGGAATTGAACGTGGGTCTCTAGCGCTGTGAGGCAGCAGTGCTAGCCACTGTGCCACCATGGGATGGAGGGGTTATCTTGACAAAAGGTTGAAAAGATTAGAATTCAGTGCTAAGTTGGCATAAACAGTGAAAAGTTAGTTTCAAACCTATGTTTGGATGTGTTGTTTTCTCTTCTTAACTGAACTTTGAATTTGACTTTTAGATCATTTCTGGAGGATTGTCAATCAATGACCACTGACAGTTAAATGGAGTATAGGTAAAATGTATCTTGGAATTTAGAATAATGAGAAGTTATCTTACTGGAACATAAAAGATCCCAAAGAGACTTGACTGGATGGTTGCTGAGAGGCTGTTTCTCAAGGAAACAGACATAATTAGTTTAGAATGGCTTTATGGTCGGCAGAGACAAGGTGGGCCAAAAGGCCTGTTCTTGTGCTGTACTGTTCTATGTTCTATGAAACTCCCGGGAGAAATCTAGAACTAGCGGTTGTCCCATTTAAGACTGAGGTTAGGAGAGTTTGTTTTTTTTCTCAAAAGGTCATTGGTCTGTGGTGTTCTCTTTCCCAGAGAGCAGTGGAGGCTGCATCAATAAACACATTCAAAACTAAGTTAGACCAATTTTTGATTGACAAGGGGCTCAAAGGTTATGGAGGTGTGTAGGAATATTGAAGTGAGGGCACAATCAGTTTAGCCATGGTCTTATTGAATGATAGTATAGGCCCATGGGCCTGAATAGACTTCTCTTGCTCTGACTTCTTCTGTTCTCATGCACTTCCTGATACAGCATTGCAGCCAGCTCTACCTGCATGTCAAATTGGATTTGGGAAACTGCATATTCATAATCTCATTTAAGGCAGCCAACATTTCCTACAGAGAAAGTGCGTTTTGGGAAACTTCTCAGGAAATATTTGTGATTGAATAAATTAGAAGACATCAATTTTCACTAATGTTGCCTGAGAGACCCTAACACATGAAATGGATAGAAGGAAACATCATTTTTCACCAAAACATAAGAAGATTTTGAGGTATCAACTCAGGAGATAGTAGGGGTAAAGAGATTGCTGAGCATTTGAATGCCCAGAGGTTTGCAGTTAGTCCATAGTTGCAGTGTTAGAATCCTAATGATCACCTTAATTGATAAGGTAAAACTACTGCTCTCAGATGTTTTGGTCACAGCTTTGATACTTAAACTTAATGACAACACTGTCAGTACTCACAGGCCTCCCCACACTCACTGCTTGTGACTCTCCTATCAGTGAGTGTGCGGAAACAGCACAACCTGACAGCTGTCACATACCATCCTTCTTGGGGCTAGTTTGTGTTCTTCGTGATTGCTGGGGCAAAATTCTGGAACTTTCTTCCTCATGACACTGTGAGTGTACCGACCCTTCAAGGACTGCAATAGTTCAAGAAATCTCCTCAGCACCAATTTCTTAAAGATAATTAGCAATGGTCAACAAATGCTAGCCTTGCCACTAACTCCCACACCTTGAAAAAAAAGAGAAAAAAATGCTCCATATCTGTTTCTCATTATAACATAATACAATACTATTCCAAACCACGCTCACCACTCACTGATAAACAGCAATTCGAGAATGACAGCCATATTGAGTAAATATTTGAATTGAATTGAATTGAACTGAATTGAATTGAATTTATTGTCATATGTACCGAGGCACAGTGAAAAACTTTATCTTGCAAGCAACACAGGCAGATCACATAGTTAAATAGCATAGATAAGAAAATAATAGGCAAACAGCAGCAAAAACCAAAACACAGGTACAGGCGAATGTTAGGAGTTGCTGAGTCCATTCAGTATTCGAAAAACAATAGGGTAGAAACTGTTTCAAAACCAGCAAGAGTGTGTTCAGGCTTCTACACCTTCTTCCCAATTGTAGAGGTTGCAGAAAAACATTGCCAGGGTGGGATGTATCTTTGAGAATACTGGCAGCCTTTCCTTGACAGTAGATGGATTCTGTAGATGGGACATTGGCCTTTGTGATTGTCCGGGCAGAGTTCACCACTCTCTGTAACCGTCACCAGGTAGTGATACATCCAGCCAGAATGCTCTCGATGGCGCACATATAAATTTTGGCAAGGATATTCACCATTGTGCCAAATTTCCTCAGCTGCCTAAGGAAGAAGAGGGCCTTTGTAACCAGTGCATCCAAGACTCACACAAGTACACTGACTTCTTTCATGCAGTAGAAATTGTCAATGGAATTCAAAACAGCAGGGTGGACCCAGAGGAAAAAAGTCCTCTCTCCTCTCTAAGAAAACCACATGCAGTGGGATAGAGTTAAAGTTGTGGCGTGCATTCAATATTATGCCTGAAATGTCGACTCTCCTGTTCTTCGGATGCTGCCTGACCTGTTCTGCTTTTCTAGTACCACATTTTTCGACTTTCTTTCTCCAGAATCTGCAGTCCTCACTTTCTCCTAGTCTTGGTGATTGGTACAGCTTGAGAAAATGTGATGCAGGCTTTCTTCATATTGAACATATTTTATCCCTCTCTAATTTCTCTATTATTCCACATACCTCGCAGCATAGGCAGCAGATGCTTTTAACATGGATTTTCATTTTTTTGCTCTCTCTCACACCTTGAAGTAAACTATGCCCCTTTTTTAAAATAAAAAAAATTAGCTTTTGAGAATATAGAGGCCAGTCAAGGAAGGTCAAGATGATTTTTAGAAACAACCAATGTTAAATCTGATACTTGTGGAGATTACACAGATTTGATACACTTGGTTAGAGAAAGTAATACACCATGTCTTGTGTGTAGCTGCTGGAGCAAAGGGGTAAGATGCTGCAAGTGTTAGTTTGTCAGAAGGTGAGATCATATTCTGGTTCTGCTTTAGAGAATTCATATGTGAACTTCCAGTGCTGAGACTATTGAAGAAGCTGATGACATCTATCAGGAAATATTTCATGCACTTAGAATAGGAGATATGAGAGGTATAAAATGCATTAAGTGCCACAATGGTGTGAGTTTGCACACCAGTTCTATTTCAGATTACTTGGATATAAACTTTGAATCACCAGGTTATTGAAGAGGGCTGATGGGCAACTATCAAGCAATGTTAGGTGCACTTGCCATTTTTCAGAGGGCTTCTGTGCAATGTCATCTACTTCAATGCTGTGTCGAGATTTAGCTCAGAGAATTAAGACCACATTGGCCAAAAGTGCCATTAGCAACATGATGGAATACACTGTGAACCAAACTCTGCTGACAGTTCTGAAAGCTTCCACAAATGTAACAATTAATATTAAAGCTCAATGGTTACAATAGTAGCTTACACTGTTATAATGCAAACTCAACTTAGTTCTATAAACCAAGCATTACAGCAAATGAACATTCTGTTCTAGTGCAGAACTATGTGAGTGCAAGGAGAGTGGTCTTATTTCTTTTGGAGAAATGACTGCTCCCACACCATTCACTTCACAGTGTCTTAGAACTTCTGCCAACCCAGACAGGTCAGTGCAGCCCATTTTGAAATGGTAAACTGACTGGGATATTCTAACCCAGAGCAGCTTGAGATTATCCATAGTGACCATGTGTACAGCCTGCATTGGAAACTCAGAAGCTTTCCACTTCTTAAGCTGCGATCACTGAGAGAATGATTGACATAGTACTGCAAAACAGACTTTTCACGAAAGTTGTAGGTCATGGTATAATAGGGACATCAGCAACATGAATTCAAAAGTGGCTGAGTGTTAGGAAACAAGAGACTTAAGGTAAATCCATATTTCTCAGGCTGAATAAAGGTTTGTGTTGAAGTTCCCCGGGGGTCAGTATTGGTATACCTAATAATAATAATTATGTGGGTATTGGTTAGCAGGGGATAATTTCAAAGTTTTGTAGAGTACACCAAACTTGGAAGAATGATAAACTGTGAGGAGGGCAGTGTGGAATTCCAAAATTACATTGACAAGTTGATGGAGTGATTGGATAGGTGGCTAATGCAGTTCAGAGTAGGGATGTGTGAAGTGATGGATTTTGGTGGGAAAAATATTGACAGACAATATAAAATAGGGATTACAATTCTAAAGCAGTAGAGGAGGAGAGGAACCTTGGTTTATCTGTGCACAGCTCACTGAAGGTGGCGGGACAGATGGAGAAAGCAGTTAACAGTGCATACAATTTCCCAGTTTTATTAATAGGGGCATAGTGTACAAAAGTACAGAGATAATGTTAAACATGTACAAGACTTGTTAGATTTCAGCTGGAGTATTGTGTACAGTTGTGTGTGCCACATTATAGGAAACATGCAAATGCACTGGAGAGAGTACTGAAGCAATTTATAAGAATAGTTCCAGGAATAAAGAATGTCAATAATGAGGGTACATTAAAGAAGTTTGAATTGTTGTGCTTGGAGAGAAGGATACTGAGTGGAGAATTGGTAGAGGTTTTCAAAATCATCAACACCGGCATCTCCAAATCAACAGGATGGATAGAGTACATAGGGAGAAGCCATTCCTACTTTTAAAAGGCAAGGACATTGATTTAAAGTGATGTGCCAATAATGCAAGGATGATACAAGAAACATCTTGTTCATAAAGCGAGCTGTTAAAGTATAGAACATGCTGCCTGGAAATGTGCTGGCAGTAGGTTCAACTGAGGCCATTCAAAAGGGCATTGGATGATTATTTGGATAGAAATGGTGTGCAGGGAGCTAGGGAAAAGGCAGGAAAAGGTAATGATGGCCATTTGAAGAGCCAGTCCAGGCACAATGGGTCAAATTACTTTCTTCAGTGTCATAACAATGCTGTGAATCTGTGAATAAAGTGCAGTGCTGAGCGTATGCTGCAATGCCACTGATACACTCTCTTAGTTGAAATGTTAAATTGACATATGTTACCTGTCCTTTGATGTATATATGAATGGTTCTGTGACACTTTGAATTTCCTGATCAGCATTTACCTTGAATCCACGTCACTGAAGAAAGGTTTCCTGATTATTATCACATTGATTATTGGAGTTGGCCGTGAGCAGGAGATTGGCATGCCGTAGGAGAACCGATGCAGGATAATGGCCAATTGGCCTTCTTGTATGCTGTAACAATTCTGTGATCACTGGGGAAACACTTTCAGGGAAGGAGGGCTCTGGACACTAATGGTTCTTAGTTATTTATCTAAGCTGTGAGATGGCTGAAAGAAACACAAAGTCAAAACTTTTCATTTTGCACTCATCAGGACTGACACTCATGAAACCACATTTGAAAAAGGAACTCAGAGTGACAATTAACAATTCCTGTTGCATTTCCTTAGTCCAACCAGTCAACACCCTCTTCTGTATGAATTGGTGTCTCTTTTTAGCAATGTTAGATAAAGATGAAGTTTGTTTAATTGATCATTTGTTTTATTTCTTCAGTTGTGGTGTTGATATTTGTCTATGTAGTGAAGTGAATAAGTCTGAAGAGAAGGAAAGCAATTTGAGAGTGATTGCATGGAACTGCAAGACTGTTTGTAAATGAAATGAGAGACTGAGTTAGATGAAGCACTCCAAATCAGCCGGTCTTTGAGATGTCTGGCAGCCAGGTTCTCCTTCTTCTTTTCATATTCCTCCCATTGCTCATCCTGCTCCTTCTTCTCCTGCAATGGCAAATGATACATGTAACTTTTGCTAAACTTCAAAACTATACTTAAAAATGCATTCTCTATTTGATTATGTAACTGCTGCTATCACATCTGGGGAGCAGAGCTTGTGCGTTCAGGTAGAAATTTCTGGTGACTTTGCCATCGTATACAGAATCTGGACCAGTCTGATAGAGAGCCTGTCATCATTGTCCTTGTGCAGAATGACTCAGGAGGAGAGAAGAAATTTTATACACTACCCCCTTCCCACTCCCTAACTCCCATCTAAATACCCAGCTACACTACATTATCATATTGACAACAATTAGAAATTTAATACATGAGGTGTTAGGGATCCAGCTGTAATGTCTTATGATGTACATGATTTTGTGATACCAACCATCTGAGTCTTAATGAAATAAGGCTTTTGTCTTGAACAAAATGCTGTTTATTGCATAGTTATGTTCAGGTACAAGTTACATTAGATATTGTTACTGAGGGAACTGGAGACCTGCCAGGTGTGACTGGTTCTTGCTCACATTCGTTGCTATACTTCCTACCAAGCCAGGAGTAAAAGCCTGATACTATTAAGTGTTGTTTCTCCCCGTTGATCATTCACATGTTTGTCTGCAGGCTATCCTCATTGTCGGCTGCTTCTATATTTATTTGCTGCAGCTACCAGTTGGCTGTATGTATCGTTCTTACAGCTGTTGAGTGGTTAAAGCACACAGTTCTTTGTTTCATTTGAGTGTTTCAAGCTGTAACTTTTTTTGGGTTTCATTGCAATTCATTCTGTACAGCTGAACTGAATTCCAATCCTCAATGTTGATCAGCATGCTGCATTTGGTTTTTGAGATACCAACCACTGGCAGCTTGTGGTTACAATAGTTTGCTGCCATCAATTGAGTCTTAATAATGAGCTTGATCGTTGACAAGATGTAATTAATTGCATAATAACAATCAAATACATTTACATTGGTAAAATTAGCAATAGCCAAAATTCTCCATTTTGAAATTAAAGTATGGTGGCATGCATATTAGATAGTGCCAAAAATTCTCCAATGCGCAGGGTGAATTTTCTCATCGGCTTCCAATTCATTATCCATGTGAAACAAGATGCTATGTGAATTATTCAGTGAACCAGACATGGCAAATAAGCCAGGGGTTCTTTCCACTGACAGGAAACATATGGAAAAGCCAGCTGAACACCTCTTCACCTGCTGCAAGCTTGGAACTTCATAGCAGTCTGTGGTGGTTGTCTCCAGAATGTCTCAACCCAATACGACTTCCAGGACAGTAATGGAGCCGATCCCAGAATTGCAATCTGCCAACAGCCTGACTGACCATGCCTAATATCCTGGCCCCCATTTAGAATTAGCCCAGCCCCTGTACTGACTCAGACAGTACCACTTGGCTGACAGGAGTTCATCCCACAATACCACTAACTATGTTCTCCCTTTTGAATATTTGGGCTCATGCACTGTATTTGCCATGCAATCTGCTGGCACATGTACCAATGCTGACACTGGCATAGCTCTGTGTCCTTCAGTGACACGTACCCTTCATATCACATTGAGGTTTCACTGTTTTGTACAGCTGCAAGATGCCTGTCTTGCTTTCCATGCTAAATGCCGCACCAATACAAAAAAAATCAACAAACAGTCCCCATGGAGATGCCTACTATTGAGGCTACAATGGAAATGAACTCAAAGGCCATCGAGTACATTTTTGGTAGAGACAAACTGATGTACTCACCCAGACTGTCAGCTGAAGAGCAAAGTTGTCAGGTAGATACTTGGTTTACGTAGTTGAGGTTCTGAAATGTGAAATATCTCAAATCAGCAAAAGTTAGTACGGGAGACAAGTTAATTCCAATGTTTAAGCAATGCGATGCCAAGAGATGTATACAGACTTCTTGTCATCTGACAGTGAGAAGTGAGGACCAGTGTTCCCTCTAATTTTTTATTTAGCTGTACAGACCTCTGTGAGTTCTGTGTGCTGCAGTAACTTCCAGAATCTAATGATTGGACCCTCAAAGTGGCTGCACGTACCATGCAGCTTAGAGACAATACTGGCACAGACTTAATTGTGAAAGCTGAAAGCAGCATTCTCACCACCATTCTTGCTATCGAAGATATTGAAAAATCATATGCACAGTTTCTAAGCCTTTTGGGAGATCTGGAAGTTAAGATCTTATTGAGTAAAGACTGAAGCTGGTCTTCCTAATTCCCAATCATGTTTTACATCACCAGACTGGGGGCAACTTAATACAGTTTCCTACACTAACTTTTTCAGAACCGTCATCTTATAGAACACCATACAAGTAAATAACAGACAAAAGTAATGTAATTCAGGTTTCTGATACTCAGAGCTGTTATCGAGCAAAAGGTTTAGTTGGAACGAGGGAAAAACTTCAGAAATATGTTGGTCTGTTGCCTTTGATCAGAGTAGTGGAGATGTGCTTCAATTAAGTCCACTTAGGGTAGACCATGGAAAAATTCAGCAACGTTTCAGTCCAAATTCAACTTGCAGATTGTTAAAGACTGCTGGAATGATATGGTTAAACTTATTTGAATTCAACTGGCTTTAATTCAACTGGATTTAATTCAACTGGCATATTCCTTTCTCAAGTTTTATGCACAAAGAGAAACTTAAGGCTATGCTCACAACAACTAGTTATGAATTTAACCTTTGATGAGGTAGTAGGAATCTTTATACAAGCAACCTGCACAGACAGACACACCTCAAGGGAAGAAGGGATCTGAACCCAGGTCTCCTGGCTGAGTTTGGGCATCTACCTCTGCACCCGCATGACACTTTTAAGAAACACAGAAATGGAATCATCATATATATTCTGTGAAAATACAGAATTGAACAAAGGACTTTGAGATCTTCAGTTGAACAATCTCTCAACTGAGCTACTTCAGCTGACTAAGTTAATAGGAAAATGGAGACATTTATTAAAGACTGATTTACAACTGTATCATCCCCAACTTCTCAGCTACTGAAGCAGTTCATCCTTACATTGAAGGAGGGCTGGACAACTTTCATGCTTGAAGTGATTAGTAGCAAACAAAATACACATCACACAATTGCCAGGGTGATGACCATCTTAATCACAAGAGAATCTGACCATCTCCCTTTATGTCCATTGGCATTACCATTACTAAATATCCTGCCATGAATAACCTACGGCTTACCATTTAATGCAAACATTAACGGCATCATCTGCAGACCTAATGTGACTACAAGAGTTGGCCAAAGCTGGGGCTTTTGAGTCACTTATCTCACATCCTGACTTCTCAAAGACTGTCCACAAGACAAATGTCAAGCATGTGATGGAAAACTCTCCACTCTCCTTCGTGAATACAACTCCAGCAACACTCAAGAAGCTCAACACCATCCAGGACAAAACAACATGCTTGACACCACATCCTCAAACATTTGTTCCTTCCACCATTGGCACACAGTTGTTGCAATGTTTTCTATCGACCAGATGCACTTCAGTAACATGCCAGGACTGCTTCAGCTTTCACCTTCCAAACCTGTGATAATGACTATATAGAAGAATAAGTGGATGTATGCATGGGAACACCACCATGCAGAAGTTCCTCTTGAAACCACACACCAGTCTGACTTGAAACTAGATTGTTGTTCCTTCATTTTTGTTGGGTCAAAATTCTGGAACAAGCTCTTTCAGTGAACTATGGATGGAATGGCAACTGTTGAATTACAGTGGTTTGAGAAAGCAAATAACCATAACCTTCTCAAGGTCAGTTAAGGATGGACAACAAATGATGGACTTGGCAATGTTACCCATATCCCAGAAAAGAAAAAAAAATGCTGACCTTCTCAGTGATGCTCATATACCATGAATAAGTTTTCAATAAAAGTAATATCTGCTGAAATACATGACAGTGAATCATGTTTTTGTAACACAAACTGGGAACAAATCATTTATTAAAGCGCCAACCTCCATCCTGTTGGTCCTAATTGAGAAAAAAACAGAAAGCCTTTTCTCACAAAGAATACTGTTCATTTCTTCAGCTATTGAACTTCAATAGATCTAGCGTAAGAGACAGCATGGAAATCACCATTACTTAATCAGTTTTCAGCTTTTCCTCCCAAATTGGGTGTAAGTTCAATTGTGCTAGTTTCATTTCAAAACAAAATATCACAAATATTTTTTAAATAGCTGACCTTCTTGACATGATGATGTGGAGATACTAGAGTTGTCCTGGGGGTGGACAAGGTCAAAAATCAAACAATACCAGATTATAGTCCAACAGGTTTATATGAAATTACAAGCTTTTGGAGATCAGCTACTTCCACAGGTGTACAATAAGAAGGAGGCATAAAACACAGTATTTATAAGCAAAAAATTTACAACTTTAAAACTTGCTGCTCTTGTTGAATCCTTTAATCGGTTAGGAGGTAGACTGCTGATTGAAATGCAAAATCCAGAAATGAATGTGTATAGTGATACTCCTAGGGATCAGGATTTCCGTAAAATCAATCCCAGCCAGATTTAGCCTTTTACTGCATCTTGTTTTACAAAGAATCTTTTGTTTATTCCACACACACTCTGTTTACCATAACTTTTACAAAAGATAATCTAACAATGTAATGATAGGACTGTTTGAACTTCTTACAATTGTACAGAGGTAAACATAAGCAACATTTAGATGCAAAGAAGTTGAATGAGTTAATTTACAAGCATGATATCTATTATCATGCTTCAATAAATATAATCATAGAAATACCTAATCTATATAATCAATTGCAAGAAAGGAAATCAAGACCTGGAAATGTGGACTTTAGATCCATTCTGTGTGTTAGTAACTACATTTAATATTTGAGAAGATGGAAGCAGCATTCGCCTCTGAAGAAGAACTGGTGTAACAAGGGATTCACATAGTCTGGTAGAAATTGTCCAGGCTTTGGAGAATATATTGTAAACATGTATAGGACTTTCAAATATTTGGGGCTGTTTGTATAACTGTACACAAGTTGACAACTTGCACACGTAGACTTTCCTTAGAATTGTGGGGGGACCTCCAGTGACATCTATGTTGGAAAAATCTGACACAGCCAATCTCTTTCCAATGTGCTCTATAAATTTATTTCCTGGCAATTTAATAATTTGTTAATTTTCAAAACAACTTGAGTTTAATTCCATCCATCCAGCAGAAATAAAAGAGATAAGCAATTAAGATTGTGAAGATCAACTTCCCATTCCATCCTGTTTTAACCTTAGGGATGACCTCGCAACTGTAACATTGAAATTGGTGAACAACTACTGGAAAACATACAAACACCTAACAAATGAATGTAATTCACAAAGTCATTGGAAACTTTCCTATTTTGACTATATGGGACAGAAGTTAAGGCTGGCCACCCTAGCTTAGTGAAACCTTTTGAGGTTGGGGCACAGAAATGACTACCCAGAGTTGATACAAGAATTTAAAGAAAAATTTTAAAAGCAGATGATTATAATAATTAATTGCACGTCAATTATATTTAATTATATGCAGGTGAACACACAGAAAGAGCCACTTTTGAATTTATCATTCGTAAGTTTTGTTTGAAATTTTGATTTCCAATACAGTGCCCCTGAGGGGATGTCTGTACTAATTATGGTTCATTTGTTTAGTTTAGAACATCAGAAAAACTACTCAGGTATGTGGTATAGTTTTCCTATGTCTGGGTCAAGTCCTACCTATGATGGAGGTGTATCATGGTACGTCCAAAATGGTTGATTTTTCATACAAAAGTTTTTGAGCAGGTGTGAGGCCATTTGCTCTCTCACTGTCTGCTTTTGGGCCATGGCACCTCAATCTGAGAATGTGTACGCCCCATGGGCTGGACCACAGCAAATGCACTTCTTCGAAGAAGTGTCTACTCTTCTCAGTTTAGTCAATGAGGGTGAATGCATCATCCACATTTTAAGTGTGCCTATGAGGCAAAGGCCTTAGTTTGCTCAACATTTGAGAGGGAAGTTGAGAAATTTGACTGTGACCTCTGACTTGGTAGGTGTGTGGCAACATCTCCATCCTCACTTCATCATTTGTTCTATTGTATGTATTGGAATTGGAACATAATACAGTGAAAAGTGTTTAAATTGCCACACCCTGAACCTATATTAATTATAGAAATCATATCAAAAAAAGTTAAGACAAAATCCACCTTTGTTTAATGGGTTCCCAAGACCGAGGAAAACACAGGAGTCACTGCTGCAAAAAGCTGACTGGAAGCCGCTGAATTTTGAACCATTGGACTCCCAGGCCAGCCCACTATGCTGGCAAAGATGGTGGAGAAGCCACCTCAGAGTCCCACTTTGAGTCTGAAACTGCTCCTGAAGTGGAGCACCACGCCAGGCCTTCATAATGCCTGGCCTTCAGAATGCAATGCCTTCGGAATCCTGGGCCAGCAAACACCACAGAATTCGCCTCAAGGAATCTTGGGCCGTGCCCACCTCACCATTGAAGAGGCTGCTGACCTGGGCCCTTGGAATCCCGGGGCAGGGCCCTTCACGCTGCCGAAGCCCCTGAAGCAGAACCAACATTTTGCAAGATGCAGCTGCAGTGGTCACAAGGAATAGGCCACACTGCTTTGGCCACTACGGCTGAAACAACCTTCTGCCACTAATGATTTGGAGATGCCGGTGTTGGACTGGGGTGTACAAAGTTAAAAAGTACAAAGTTAAAAATCACACAACACCAGGTTATAGTCCAACAGGTTTAATTGGAAGCACACTAGCTTTCGGAGCGACGCTCCTTCATCAGGTGATTGTGGAGGGCTCAATCGTAACACAGAATTTATAGCAAAAATTTGCAGTGTGATGTAACTGAAATTATACATTGAAAAATAGATTGTCTGTTAAGTCTTTCATCTTTCATCTGTTAGAATACAGTGATAGTTTCACTTCTTTCATGTGTAAATCACAAAACCCTTCTTTTTAAAGTTGTATTCTCGGGTTAGCTGCTAACAATGGTGATAGCTAGACAATATTACACATGAAAGAAGTGAAACTATCACTGTATTCTAACAGATGAAAAACAATCAATTTTGCAATGTATAATTTCAGTTACATCACACTGCAAATTTTTGCTATAAATTCTGTGTTACGATCGAGCCCTCCACAATCACCTGATGGAGGAATGTCGCTCCGAAAGCTAGTGTGCTTCCAATTAAACCTATTGGACTATAACTTGGTGTTGTGTGATTTTTAATTCTGCCACTAAAGCATTCAAAGAAAGTAAGCTTAATTTTGACATTGAATGTAAATAAATTTTAAAAATTAAAAAGAAGGATGTGGCAGGCTGGAGACTTCTGAGGGGCTATGTATAGTTCCTCCCCGGCTGGGTGCCTCTTGACACTAGCATGTCTGCTTGTGAGGAAGGGACAGATGGCATGCTTGCCAAGTTCTCTGCCCCCCTGTTCCTGGGACAAATGGTTGGAATGATGCAATGTGCTTCAGTACACTCTTTCTCTGAGGTTGAGGAGGCAGCTTCTGGGGATGCTGGCTGTGGAAAAAGATCTGCAAACCCTGCCTACCCATAGTAGGCCCACACAGAACATAGGAAAGCAAACTTTGCCAAACTATACTAGAAACACCCAGAATGCCTCAGCAGTGACCAAACAGGCTGACAAGTGAAACCAGACAGCACTTGCAGACAAGGGAATACACTTCCCAAAACACAGTAACAATACCCAATCAATGCAGCTGTCCCAAAGCCCCGAGGGCAGTCTTATAACACAGCTATACCAAAGCCACACAAAATACAAGTCAGATGGAGAGGCACCACCAAGGACCTCGCTCCCAGGACAGGAACAATGGAAGCACCTTACTGTTTCAAAAGAAACATTTTCACCTACCTGCAAAGAGAACTGGAATCTCCTGATCCCATTGATATAGTCAGGATGGTGCATTGTATCATCAATCAGGACATTCTTCTGATAACGGATTTTCAATTATTATCATTGTAACCGGATTACTCAGTTTCAAAATACATTATATCTTTCCCCATTTTAATTAACCTTGTTGTATAAGATTCCAATTAAACCTGGTTTCAGCCTCAGCTCGAGGAAGCAAATTCTCGGCTACCTGGACAGATTGTCTGTGCTGTTTCAGCTTAGTCAATTTCTCTTCCGTGACATTGCCATACTAATAAACTGTTTGTCAATTTTACTTCGAACTGTGCTTTGTGATCTCCAATTTATTGGGCTAATCTATCTGACACCGGCCATTTCATCACCAAGGGTTAAAGATGCTGACAGAACCTCCAAGACTATGGGCGGCACAGTGGTTAGCACTGCTGCCTCACAGCGCCAGAGACCTGGGTTCAATTCCCGCCTCAGGCGACTGACTGTGTGGAGTTTGCACGTTCTCCCTGTGTCTGCGTGGGTTTCCTCTGGGTGCTTCGGTTTCCTCCCACAGTCCAAAGATGTGCCGGTCAGGTGAATTGGCCATGCTAAATTGCCCGTAGTGTTAGGTAAGGGGTAAATGTAGGGGTATGGGAGGGTTGCGCTTCGGCGGGTTGGTGTGGACTTGTTGGGCTGAAGGGCCTGTTTCCACACTGTAAGTAATCTAATCTAATCTAAAAAAAGTCTGAAAGAACATGTTATGGTCAGTGATTAGAAATGGGGTACAATGAATGAGATGGATAGCCAGGTTACCGTGGGAATTTCAGTGGAATGAAGAGCTCCACTGAAACCAAACAGTCTCGACATCAACATAGGCGTGGTCCAGGTCATCTACTTCAAGAACCAGGATCCTTTCCTTAAAGTGAGTGAGGAGATAAATGTCATAGAATCATAGAATCACTACAGTGCTGAAAGAGCCCATTTTGCCCATCCAATCTGCACCAAACCCCCACCCCCCCCACCCCAGCTTAAGAGCATCCCATCCACAGCAACCCTGCCCCACTCTCATCCCAGTAACCCTGCTTGGGTTTTTTTTTACTATGGGTGACTGAACATCCCTGGGCACTATGGGGAAATTTAGTGTGTCCACCTAACCTGCACGTCTTTGGACAGTGGGAGGAAACTGGAGTACCTGATGGAAATGCGCACAGACACGGAGAGAACTTGCAAGCTCTACACAATCACCCAAGGTTAGAATCAAACCTGGGTCTCTGGCACTGTGAGGTAGCAGTGTTATTCATTGTCACTGTGCCACGCTCTCAAGCCACCCCTCCAACTCTGCAGAATTTCTCTGCACTGCTCTGGGCTGTTGTCTCCTGTAGAGGAAGGGAGGAACTGAGTGAGATGAAGGTGGCTGGTACTGCTATTAGCACAGGTGCATGAGTCTTGATGGGAGCTGGACATTGGAGCAGAGTTAGAGTGAGTGTGAGGCAGCAGAGAGGATGGTGGAGCACTTACCCTGTTAAAGCAGACAAAGTCATTAATCTTCTAACTGCACTGCTGGCCCTTTCTCCAGACTGTGGAGATGGCACTGACCTGAAATGACAACCACGGACATAGCTGCCAGAGTCTGATAGTGTCACTTCCTTCGCTGGCAGAAGACTCCTCTCCTTTGCATCACCTCCTCGACAAACACTTCCAGATCCTAGTCAGAGAATTACAATGCCATCTTCTCATTTTCTGACAACTTCTGGAAACATCATTGACTAAACAGGGTAGTTGCAGAACATCTGCCAGTGCTCATTCAGGTGCACAGCATTTTTAAAAATATGGCACGGAAGTAAGGGATGCTGGTCTTTCAGTGGATATCTGCTGAATGTTGAGTTGTTCTGGCAATGACGCATAGTAGATAGTTCTGAAATCGGAAGTGTAATATATCATAAAGGTGAGGTAGGTAGTTAATGAGGTCAAAAGCGCATTGCAACTGGCACGCTGATTAAAAAAAAGATCCAGACTTGTACCTTTCATTCAGGTAATGCTTTAAATATGTTATTTAATACCATCTTTTCTGAAATCTCATATTTTGGTATGCCATTGGATTGATTATTCTGATTGTGGAAAACCAGATGGATGCTCCACATTAACAACAATGTAGTTAAATTTTACCCTGTTCTTAACTAATGTTCACATGCATTTTATAAACAGGGTTGGCAGGATAGTTACTGATGTTTGGTTCTAGCACCAAAACAGAAATTGCTGGAAAAGCTCAGCAGGTCTGGTAGCATCAGTGAAAGAGAAATCAGAGTTAATGCTTCGGGTCCAGTGACCCTTTCTCAGAACTGTTCTGTGAAAGCTGCTGGTGGCTACAAGTGTATCTCATTAGTGAGCCAACCAGCAACAAGTATGGGAGATAATATTTAGCCCATGATTGGAGGAGGACTTCCTCACCGATTCTACTACTTCCATAAATAACGATGACGTTTCTCTCATTGGTCACCCTGGAATTGAATTGTCTCAGATTTTTTTGGGGACTTTTGAAGATGAATTTGAACTCTGATAGCCACAAAGTCATGAATTTAAAACTGTCGCCCAAATATAGCACTTCATTAATACCAGTAAAATAAGTAGCCGGAGACCATGTGTTATATACTCTATCATGTACAGTAATCTGGCTTTTAATACCATTCACATACATGTAACTTTTAATTACAGGTTATCACATGATAATACATGACTGGTTATTTTATGTTCATTATTTTATTCTAAGAATATGAAACCATGGTTGACAAGGCCAGCAAACTCAATTATATGCACAAAGTATAAAAGAAGGTTGATGTAAGGAGAAATTGTTTGCTCTTCCTGTACAGCTTCAATGAAAAACTGTCGATGATTTCAACAAATGAGTTCTAGGGTTTTTTGCTGATTGTTTGAGATAAACCAAGAATCTTTTGAGATTTATCAGCAATGCATTTATGAGGCACATGGAAGGTGACTTTATTTTTCCCTTCAGGCATTTTGAGAGCTACTAATGGGCATTTGGCATCATGTTCCAATTATAGAATTGACACATTAATATACAGTTTAATGAGCCCAGCTAACAGCAATTCAGGCAGCACATTGGGCATCAACAGCAAACCTATAAACTGGCCTTCAGACTGTGCAAAAGGTCAGTGCTCAATTTTTAAATTCTTTATATGAGATGGAATTTACTCCTCCCTTGTGTGGTGTGAGCAATGACAAGAAAGTGTGGAAAATGCAGTGAGAATGTAACAATTAGAATCTTGACTAAGACTAAAGGTTTTATGATTTTTCCCTTAAATAGCTAATGGTGAATCAGAATCTTCTTTTTAAATGGCAACGTCATTACTATCATGCATTTGCATCTTACTCTTTGTTTCTATATCACTTTCAATTCTCATTTTCTTCCATGAGAAAATAGTATAAATTCTTAGTGCCTCTGATGTATTGTGCAGCTTGACTTAAAACATGGTATTCATGACATAAACACCAGAATGTTCTGGCAGTTTGAATGTTCGAGTGCCAATTCTGAGGCCAGTTACATAATTGATGAGGTGAAGAACAGAAAATTGCATGAGAAAAGTTGTTATGAGGCATGGGGTAGACAGGGCACAATTAAACTGACATCACAAAACAATTTAACTCAGATTGGGAACATTAGTTTGATTGTATCTGTTATACAGGTCACCCATTAGTGATGACTGATCAGGAATTACTACAATTCAATGGTCAGCATTTGAAGTTTCATTAAAACAGATCACTCATAGGAATTCCCATCTGCAGTAAATTTAGCCTCTTCATGCAGGTTAGTGGCAAATAAATCCCTATCTGACCCCTTGCTCCACACTCCTCACACACTGTCCTTCCATTTCAAGCCTGTGCCATCATGCAAATTCACAAAAAGGCACACTCTGCATCCCTTTGCCCTTGCAAACTGCCATCACAACTGCAATCTCCCTTTGCTGTACCTCTCAGGTACATGCCCATCCTTTCTGTAACTTAATTTCCATTTTTGTTAGGTTTCCATGCTGCCACAGCACTAAAATAGCCCTAGTGAAAAACACAGTTACAATTATGTTACGTTGCCCCTACTTGTCCATCTCAAACATGTCTTTGCCATGGTTGACCATATATTCCTCTTCCAATGCTTTTCTTTCATTATCCCACGGAATAGAATTGATTACCTTAACCTTATGATTGTAGCCAAATTATCCCTGTTTTTGTTTTCTTCCCACTCAATATCAGAGAGTCATAGAGATGTACAACACGAAAACAGACCCTTTGGTGCAACCCGTCCATGCCAACCAGATATTCAACCCAATCAAGTCCCACCTGCCAGCACTGATCCGTATTCCTCCAAATCCTTCTATTCATATACCCATCCAGATGTCTTTTAATCGCTGCAATTGTACCAGCCTCTACCACTTCCTCTGGCAGCTCATTCTATACATGCACCACCCTCTGCATGAAAATGTTGCCCCTTAGGTCACTTTTATATCTTTTCTCTCTCACCCTAAACCTATGCCCTCTAGTTCTGGTCTCCCCCAACCCAGGGAAAAGACTTTGTCTATTTACCCTATCCATGCCCCTCATGATTTTTTAAACCTCTGTAAGGTCACCCCCTCAGCCTCCGACACTCCAGAGAAAGCAGCCTCAGCCTATTCAACTTCTCCTTTTAATTCAAATCCTCCAACCCTGGCAACATCCTTGTAAATCTTCTCTGAACTCTTTCAAGTTTCACAACATCTTTCCGATAGGAAAGAGACCAGAATTGCACACATTATTCCAAAAGTGACCTAACCAATGTCCTGTATAGCCACAACATGACCTCCCAACTCCTGAACTCAATACTCTGACCAATAAAGGAAAGCATACCAAACACCTTCTTCACTATCCTATCTACCTGCGACTCCACTTTCAAGGAGCTATGAACCTGCATTCCAAGGTCTCTTTGTTCAGCAACACTCCCTAGGACCTTACCATTAAGTATATGAGTCCTGCTAAGATTTGCTTTCCCAAAATGCAACACCTCGCATTTATCTGAATTAAGCTCTATCTACCACTCCTCAGCCCTTTGGCTCATCTGATGAAGATCTTGTTGTAATCTGAGGTAACCTTCTTTGCTGTCCACTACACCTCCAATTTGGTGTCATCTGCAGACTTCCTAACTGTACCTCTTATGCTCGCATCCAAATCATTTATATAAATAATGAAAAGTAGTGGACCCAGCATTGATCCTTGTGGCACTCCACTGGTCACAGGCCTTCAATCCAAAAAACAACCTTCCACTACCACACTCTGTCTTCTACCTTTGAGCCAGTTCTGGATCCAAATGGCTGGTTCTCCCGTATTCCGTGAGATCTAACATTGCTAACCAGTCTCCCATGGAAAATCTTGCCTTACTGAAGTCCATATAGATCATGTACACTTCTCTGCCCTCATCAATCCTCTTTGTTACTTCTTCAAAAAACTCAATCAAGTTTGTGAGGCATGATTTTCCACGCACAAAGTCATGTTGACCAACACTAATCAGTCCTTGCCTTTCCAAATACATTTACATCCTGTCCTTCAGGATTCCCTCCAACAACTTACTCACAACCAACGTCAGGCTCACTGGTCTATAGTTCCCTGGCTTGTCCTTTTGACCTTTCTTAAACAGTGGCACCATGTTAGCCAACCTCCAGTCTTCCAACATCTCACCTGTGACTACCGACGATACAAATATCTCAACAAGAGGCCCAGCAATCACTTCCCTAGCTTCCCAGAGAGTTCTAGGGTACACCTGATCATGTCCTGGGGATTTATCCATTTTTATGTGTTTCAAGACATTTACCACTTACTCCTCTGTAATTTGGACATTTCTCAAGATGTCACCAGCTATTTCCCTACATTCTATATCTTCCATGGCCTTTTCCATAGTAAACATTAATGCAAAATACTCACCTCCTGTGGCTTCACACAAATGCTACCTTGCTGATCTTTGTGGGGCCCTGTTCTTTCCCTAGTTACCCTTTTGTCCTTAATGTATTTGTTAAAAACTCTTTGGATTCTCCTTAACTCTATTTATCAAAGCTATCTCATGTCCCCTTTTTGCCCTCCTGATTTCCCATTGTATACTCCTACTGTCTTTATACTCTTCTAAAGATTCAATCGATCTATTCTGAATATACCTGACATATGCTTCCTTCTTTTTTTTAACCAAACCCTCAATTTCTTTAGTCATCCAACATTCTCTATACCTACCAGCCTTTCCTTTCACCCTAATAGGAATATACTGTCTCCGGCCTCTCGTTATTTCATTTCTGAAGGCTTCCCATTTTCCAGTCACCCCTTTACCTGTGAGCATCTGCCCCCAATCAGATTTTGAAAGTTCTTGTTTAATACGGTCAAAATTAGCCTTTCTCCAATTTAGAACTTCAGCATTTAGATCTAGTCTATCCTTTTTCAACACTGTTTTAAAATTAATAGTATTATGGTTGCTGGCCCCAAAGTGCTGTCCAACTGACACCTCAGTCACCTTCCCTGCCTTATTTTCCAAGAGTAGGTCAAGTTTTGCACCTTTTCTAGTAGGTACATCCACATACTGAATCAGAAAATTGTCTTGGACACACTGAAGAAATTCCTCTCCATCGTGGGTGGCACGGTGGCACAGTGGTTAGCACTGCTGCCTCACAGCGCCAGAGACCCGGGTTCAATTCCCGACTCAGGCGACTGACTGTGTGGAGTTTGCACGTTCTCCCCGTGTTTGCGTGGGTTTCCTCTGGGTGCTCCGGTTTCCTCCCACAGTCCAAAGATGTGCGGGTCAGGTGAATTGACCATGCTAAATTGCCCGTAGTGTTAGGTAAAGGGTAAATGTAGGGGTATGGGTGGGTTGCGCTTCGGCGGGTCGGTGTGGACTTGTTGGGCCGAAGGGCCTGTTTCCACACTGTAAGCAATCTAATCTAATCTAAACCCTTAACATAGTGGCAGGCCCAGTCCATATTTGGAAAGTTAAAATCCCCTACCATAAGCACCCTACTATTCTTACAGATAATTGAGATCTCCTTACAAATTTGTTTCTCAATTTCCCTCTGACTATTAGGGGGCCTATAATAAATCCTAATAAGATGATCATCCCTTTCTTATTTCCCAGTTTCACCCAAATAACTTCCCTGGATGTATTTCCAGGAATATCCTCCCTCAGTAGAGCTGTAATGCCATCCCTTATCAAAAATGCTACCACACCCTCCCCCCATCCTCTCTTGCCTCCCTTTCCATCCTTCCTGTAGCATTTGTATCCTGGAACAGTAAGCTGCCAGTCCTGTCCATCCCTGAGCCATGTTTCTGTAATTGCTATGATATCCCAGTCCCATGTTCATAACCATGCCTTGAGTTCATCTGCTTTTCCTGTTCGGCCTCTTGCTTTGAAATAAAGGCAGTTTAATTTATCAGTCCTACCTTGTTCTCTGCTTTGTCCTTGCCTGCCCTGACTCTTTGACTTGCTTCTGTTCTCTACTGTACCAGTCTCACCGTTTTCTCTATAGGTGAAAGTGAGTACTGCAGATGCTGGAGATTAGAGTCAAGAGTGTGGTGCTGGGAAAGCACAGCAGGTCAGGGAGCATCCGAGGAGCAGGACAGTCAATGTTTTGGGCAAAAAACCTTCAGTTTTCTCGAAAGTCTGTTGAGCATCTATTCTTCGCTGTTTTCTCTTCCACATACATGTTACTTTTTGGTGATATATACAGACATACAGTTAGCTTTCACTGTCTACAGACTACTGTCAGGTCTATTTTTCACCAGTTCTCTTTATCCACTTAACACTGCTTTGTTTTCAGAATTTTCATCTGATATCTGATCTAGAATGAGCCATAATTTCCTCCAGTTAAATAGTTAAACAGAAAGCCATCACCTGTAATCTTCTGACATATTCTCAGTCGCTGATTTGATTTTTTTCCAGTTATTGTCTGAGGCTTAACCAGATTGTTCATAATTTTGTTACAGTTCTTCAGCTCTGAATTGAAGTTCCACCCACAAAGAGTGTCATCACAAAGAATTACAGCTCTGTAATAACTCCTGCCTCAGCCTATCAGCATGTGAATTAATCTAAATGTTCAGCAAAGGTGATATTTGTCTACCATCTCGGCTATTCACCCATTCTATACACCCCAGAAGTAACTTTGGATGTTTTTATTTCTCTTTTTACACCTTCGATTATCTTTTGCATTTTCACAGCTCTTACATCATTACCTTTCTCTTATTTTACATATAAGACTTCACATTTCATTCTACTTTGTTTTCTGGTGTGCACCTAGTTTGCTGTTCTCCCTTTTGTTGTTTCTTTTTACCTGCTGTTTGGTTTCACAGATGAAGTCTAACTGTTTAGTTTGCACATTTCCAGCATCTGCAGTTCTTGGACATTGTTTTCATGAAACATATTTTAATTTTACAAATTTTTTGCAATGATAGAATTTACTCCAAAGTGCTATCATTCCTTTCATTCCTCCACATGAATAATAGTTGCCCCTTGTCAATATCTTCAGAGCTTTTACTTTCATGTACATTTTATTTTATGCAACATTCAAATCTCTCTGGAGTCTTATTTGAAAATGACCCAGCATATTAATATAGTAGTCAAAGATATCTTCAATATCTGTTTTTAATTCCATTCAGCAATAATTTTATCCTTCAGTATTATTTTAAAGCACAATATTGTGTGTGCACTCAATGGAAAAGTCAGATCATCCTATAGTTTCAGAATAAAATAAACTAAAATTCTAAGAACTTGAATTTTGAAAAGTGCTTAAGATGGAGAGGATCTAAAAATAATTGATATTTTTGCTCTCAATTGTGATTTAGATGTAAGAAAAATGACATTTAGAAGATGTTTTATGAAATTTATATTGCTCTCCTAATGAATGGTCATCAATCAATATTTTTCGCAATGTGAAAGAAATTTTTTATATTGAATATAAATAGAGAACTATGGGGTCTTCTTTTCACATTTGATATTATTCTTGCATTAGGAAATATGCCAGCGAAGCATAAAATAATGATTGGGAATGATTAGGGAAAGAACCACTTGGCAGTTTTTCAATGCTGCTGGATGTAAATTGACTGTCCCAATAATATGATATTCCAACTCTTGCAATAGTATTACGTAGCAATGATCTGACTGAACAAGACACTACTTTACAGTTTAGAAACATTCCAGGCTTGAAATCACTTCATAATCTACATCATAAAGTAGATAAGCACGAGCTTTGCTTGTTGTAGTAATTTTACATGCTGTGTTGCTTCAAGTGTTCATTGTTGATAACATTGTTGACAAAAAGAATTGACAACAGATATAATTACAGCAAGTTTATATTAGCATTTTAAGAAATAATAACCATAGTTTATTATGTACCTTCGATTTGGAGTTTGAAATGGATTTTTATATCGCCTCGTACATATTATGACTGAAGTAATTATTTTTCTTTGTTTAATATTAATGTGTATTAAGAATATAATTGATATTTGAATAAACATTTTCAATGTAACAAATGTAGTTATTAAACTATATTATATCCCTTTAATGATACAATATGGTATCATTACTTGATGGCTGCTGTGAGTTTATGTCATACCTGCATAGATTTTGCCAAGTATCTGCAAATCAATATACATCTCATTTGATGTAAGCTGTTCATGCAACTTACTAATAAAACCTATTCTACCTGAAATGACAGCCATATGGGGAAAGTAGTGGGTGCATGAAGCCCCAAGGTGTCTTTAGCCAGTGCATGTGAAAGGTAGAGTCTGTCCTGTTCTATCACCCAGCAGCAATGGAACGTTTGTTCCCTCAAGGTAGGGCCTGTTGCCAGTAGCAGGTGTTGGGCTATCCTCTGGGATAGAGGCAGCAGGAATGGGCACTGATGTGTAGCTGAGACAAGATGCTGCAAATATGCTCTCATGTAGAATGTGACAGCAGCTGCGACAGTGCTGGAAGTCACCATTCTGTTGCCACAAAACCAGATGCTTCCTTCTTTGAAAAGGAACTTAAATATTTCTATAGTTTTTTTTCTTGTATGATACAACAGATCTACTTTTAAAAAGATATGCTTAGATTTCAATGATGCAATATACACAATTTATACACTCCCAACTTGACCTCACACAAGAAGTCTTTTTATACTGGAATTTGAAATGCTGACATCACAAAGCGATTTTATTTTTTTCACGACTGGAATACCAGAAGTTCAGACACTGCAATAATAAAAATAAAGAAGACAATTAAATACTTTACACGCAATATAATGATATGACACTAATTATTCTTTAAATATTCATAATATTAACACTTTTAATGCATTTTTTTCTTTTTTAGATTCTAAGTAGTTCTCACATTAACTCCTCAACAAATAGGCTGGTATGATATGTAAATATAAGTAGCTCCAATCACAGGGCTGGTTATATTTATGGAGTAGCACGTATAAATTCAGCCGACAAGAAGAAAAATGGGATTGGTGAGCTAGATGTCTCAGCTTATGCCCAAAACAGCAGAATACCCTCTGGCGATACACTGGCTGATAACTGACTCAACGCATCTCACATATGGTGGGCAGGTAAAGATGCCAACTTCACCTGGGATCCTAATGCGTGGCAGGACTGATGTGATACCAGAGCCAAAACTACAACTAGAAAACAATAAACCCACTGTTAGCTCTATTTTGAAAATATTTCAATATTATTTAATAAAAAAATGGTCATTTGAAATTGTTTTATTGAATTTTATAGGAGTTGCCCATTTTCAACACTGGCTTTTATTTCTTTTTGTTAGAGTGATCCTGTTCTATAAATAAAAGGAAGGACCATTATTTATGTACCCTTGCCAGGCAGAGCCCCTTTTGGGAATTATTTTTAGGTCAAGATGTAACACAACTGTGAGTTTTATAATTCTGTTTTTCACTTTACAAAATAAACCATCAGTATTATTTTGGGTTACTGTGCAGCTTCACAATCAGGAATGGAAAGAATTGTACAACTGCAGTTCTCTGCCCAAAATGCTGACAATCGCCTTTAACCTTCAATCAAAATGGAAAATATGTGGCATTTTTTGTAAATCTTATAGCATGTATTTAACATATAAAATAACCTCTATGGAAATACAAGCCAAACATATTTGATGAATTAAACAAGTGGAAGAGTGGTTTACACCTCACGGCAGAATCAGAAATGAGTCTTCAAGCTTTCCTCCATAATGCAGCAGTGGACATAAGGTGTTATGTGGAAATGTACTATTATGATACAGATGTGATAGCATTGTAGCAATTAGTCTCAACAGTAGATTATCAGAAAACATGGAAGCGTTTGAAGAAGTCCATAAAATAGAATGTGAAATTAAGGTTTGTTTTTCCCCTTTCTATAATGCGCAGCTAACTGTATTTTGACAAGAAGTGATCCAGTACTTAACATATAAAAATTTGTAAACCTCACAAGATCTTAATTTGGAATGCTCCAACATTGTTTTGGTTGAATAAATTCAAGGCCAAAAAGTAATACCTAAAGGCAGTTGATGATAATGAACTGTTGGTATTTTTTAAAGCCTCAGATCAACCAAATTCAGAATGGAAGAAAAATAATTTTAAGAGCATTTTGAGTAATTCAACTGGATGGGAACTGTGCCAAAATAGTCAGTAACCATATGGCTCAGGGACTGTACCAGAACTTGCCATATGGGGGTGGGTGGCATGAAAAGCAGCAGGCCTTTTAAGCATAAATAAAATAATAAAAAAAACTTACTAAATTATTCAGGTAAGAATCAGTTTAATCTAGACTAAATATCAATTTATTCATGCAATTTTCTGTCAGACTTTAATTTTCTGTAAGTGAGTATATCTTTTAATCGATTAAGGATCCTCCTTTTAAGAATAACTGTTCCTGGACAGTTATTTATATTTTCTTTAAAAAGCCTCTCATACCAGAATGCTCCTACTGTGGTTTTCAGATGATGATAGAACAGCCAAGGCCCCTGTTATTGTCTGTGTAATAGTTACATTTATCAATCTAATCTGGTTTAGATTTTGTACATGGTCATGCAGATTTGATAAAGTTAATTGGTAGATTTGATAAGGTGAAAATTTATAGCCGTAAATCATTTATGGATCACAAGTGCTGGGATGATTATAACAACAATTTGCATTTATGTAGTGTCTAATGCAGTAAAACATCCCAAGATACTTATTGGAGAACTTCCAAAGAAAATTATACACTGAACCATGTAAAGAGTATATCTTGGGGCAGAAGATTTAAAAGTTTGTTCAAAGTGATAGATTTTCAATAAACGTGTTGAAAGAGGAAAGAGAGGTGGAGAGGTGTAAGGATGGAATTCAAGAGCTTAATGCCCGAACTGACCACCAACTGTAAATTAAATTAAAATCAGGGATCATCAAGAGGGCAGAATTGGGCAAGTGCAACTGGGAGGGTTGCAGGGCAGGAGGAGGTGCAAAGGTAGGGAGGGATGAGGCTCTGGAGAGATTTGAAATCAAGAATAAGAATTTTAAAATAAATCTTATTTAACTGGCAGCCAGTGTAAGTTAGTGAATCCAGAGATGACGGGACTTGGTGAGATTTGAAAAATTTGCAACAAAGGTTTTAGATAACCTCGTGTCTGCAAGATGCTAATTGGGAGGTTGCCCAGAAGGAGCAGTCAAATTAAAAAATGTTAAAAAACATTGCATGAGGGTTTCAGTGACAGATAAGCTGAGACTGAGACAGAGATCAGTGATATTCTGGAGAAGGAAATAGGTTATTTTATTAATGGCACAGAGATATTGTTAAAAGTTTAGTGTGGGGTCAAGCACAATTCAAAAGTTGCAGCCAATCTGGCTGAGCATCAAGCAGTTGACAGGGAGTGGGTTGAAATTGGGAACTAGCAATTGAAATTATGGCAGGGACTGAAGACAATTGATTTGATCTTTCCTGTATTCATTAGAGGAAGTTCCTGCACAACTGATATTAGAAGCCAGGCAAATAGCCTAGTAATTTAGACCGAGTGAAGAAGTCAAGAGCAGTGGTAGTGAACTGGAACTGAATGTTTTTAGTCCACATGTGGAAACCGTTGCTCTGTTCTCAGATAATGTAATGGAACTTCTTCTGGCCAACATTCATTACTTTAGTGTGGATGCAAGGTACACATGAGGACCCTGTGGAATCCCCATCAGATCCCATTCTGAAGGAATTGCCAGGGAAATTGAATTTTTCATTGGACACTTCCTTTATACCAGGAATCCATCAAAAGCCTTGATTTATATCAAAGGCAATGAAGGGTTCCAATAAAATTAGGTAAAATGGTTACTTTGGAAAAGTTAGACTATTAAACATATTAAACAGTCGGAGGTAGATAGGATAGTGAAGAAGGCGTTTGGTATACTTTCCTTTATTAGCCAGAGCATTGAGTATAGGAGTTGGGAGGTCATATTGCGGCTCTACAGGATGTTGGTTAGGCCACTTTTGGAATACTGTGTGTAATTTTGGTCTCTTTCCTATCGAAAGGATGTTGTGAAACACGAAAGTGTTCAGAAAAGATTTACAAGCATATTGCCAGGGTTGGAGGATTTCAGCTATAGGGAGAGGCTGGGGCTGTATTCTCTGGAGTGTTGGAGGCTGAGGGGTGACCTTATAGAGGTTTATAAAATCATGAGGGGCATGGATAGACAAAGTATTTTCCTTGTAGTGGGGGATTCCAGAACTAGAGGGCATAGGTTTAGGGTGAGAGGAAAGGTATAAAAGGGACCTCAGGGACAACATTTTCACGCAGAGGGTGATGCATATTTGGAATGAGCTGCTAGAGAAAGTGGTGGATGCTGATACAATTGAAGCATTTGAAAGGCATCTGGATGGGTATATGAATAGGAAGGGTTGAGAGTGATATGGGCCAAGTGCTAGTAAATGGGATTGGATTACTTTAGGATATCTGTTCAGCATGGACGAGTTGGACCAAGGGTCTGTTTCTATGCTGTACATCTGTATGACTCTATATAGTCAAACTTCTGAGTAACTCTTCAACTGACCTAATACATATCTCACACACCCTCAACTACACTTTCTCCAGATCATTTACAACCTCTACACTCTGACCTGACAGTCCTATGCCCAAACTTGTATACCTCACACTCCCTTTGCTAGACCTGAATTGGCACATCACGCCCCACTGTGGAACACAACCTGAAACCTCACATCGCTACCTCTGGACCTGACTCAACAGCACACCCAGATACCTGCCAGACCAGACCAGACCCAAACCCCCACCCTCTGGGCCAATACTAACACCTAGTTGTTCCACTGCACTCAACCTAAACCCTACTTCCAGACTGGCCTGACCACCTGCTCACCCTGGTGTATTGGACTAGTTTTAATTCCCCCAACCACTTTGCCACTTTATAAGCTGTACCTTTCTCATCAGGCACACCACTGTCTACCCAGGTCATAGCTGGTACCCTACTAACCCAGCAAGCCAACTCCTACTCATCTGACATCCTATCTATCCCTGGTACCCACACCCTCTCCAGTTGGCACCTTTCCCAGTTAGTGACCCACTTACATGGCACCTTAACCTCCTAGCTCTGTAACATCACACTTACCTGATGCATTTATGGTTTGGCAGCTGTTATCAAAGTGCTGTTGAGGCCTTTACATTTCAAAATATGGCAGCTGGCTGCTGTGAATATGTCCTTGGTTTGTCTTCACCTGACAGTTCTACACGTTGATAAAACTGTCAGAATGAAAGTATGATTCTCTATTTCTGAGGGAAGCTTCAGTGAAACCCACTCAGAGAAATTAAGAACTCCCTTCTTTCATAATAAAAAATGTTCCAAGTGGCAATCAGACTGGATTTACCACTTGTTGGAAAATCCAGACCAATGTCACTGAAGGAATGAATATTGGTGCAAAATGGGAGAGAATAACAGCTAGGTCCTTGGAGAGTAACAGAGGTAATGATGTGGCAGAAGGAAGTAAAGCCATGTCAAATGTTTATGATTACACAAGTAAGAAAGGAACCAGGCACGTGCAATCTGGCACAACTGGCAAAAGACTGTGTGGTCAACTATGTGAAAAATCTTAGTTGCAGATTCAAAGGATATCATTTGGGATTAGCTAACCTTTCTGAAATCTGCCTTGCAGATGAAGGGCAACTGAGAAAGGTTACACCTTCTTCTGGAAAGGGCAGACTGCTGATAAGAATACACAGAAGTTTGGATTTGCAATTAAGAAACAGCTCATCAATTGCCTCTCTGAACTTCCTATAGGGATCAACAATTGGCTCATGACCATTCGCCTGATTCTCACAACAAGTAGATGGCTACAGTTGTAAGCGTTTATGCCCCAACTCTTAACTCAGAGATGGAAGTAAAGGAGACTCTCTATCCCAACCTTGACATCTTATTGTAAAGCATCTCCATGGAGGGCACAATAATTCTTGGAGACTTCAATGCCAGGTTTGGTTGAGACCATAACCTTTGAAATGGCACCATTGGAAGGGAAGGTTTGGCAACATCAACTCCTTTTTCTCACAAAATGGGTTGAGTACAACCTCAGCAGCACAAATATACTCGTCAGTCAGAAACACAAAGTCAAAACATCTTGGAGGCACTCACATTGATTATATCATTATTCACTCTTGGGACCGTCAGACTGAATGTCACCAGGTCTATGATTGGCACAGATAACTACCAGACTGATCACCACCTTATCCATTCCACAATGTCTGTCAGCCTACAAAGAAAGAGGAGGGTTCAGAAGAAGCAGACCCTGCCAAGATCCAATATCAAGAGCCTGGGTGGCATGGTCACTATGCAACATCCACGGACCTCACTTGCTAAAAACCTACCTCAGGAATGCCCAGAGGACATCAGAGAAAACTGGAGCTTGCTTAAATCAACCATTCTCAGTACCTGTAAAAACATCTCCGAGACCATTAGGACTGGTTCAATGAGAATCACACAGAAATGCAACATCCCCAAGAAACAGTGGGCGGCACGGTGGCAGAGTGGTTAGCACTGCTGCCTCACAGCGCCAGAGACCCGGGTTCAATTCCCGCCTCAGGTGACTGACTGTGTGGAGTTTGCACGTTCTCCCCGTGTCTGCGTGGGTTTCCTCCGGGTGCTCCGGTTTCCTCCCACAGTCCAAAGATGTGTGGGTCAGGTGAATTGGCCATGCTAAATTGCCCGTAGAGTTAGGTAAGGGGTAAATGTAGGGGTATGGGTGGGTTGCGCTTCAGCAGGTCGGTGTGGACGTGTTGGGCCGAAGGGCCTGTTTCCACACTGTAAGTAATCTAAAAGTATAGCCTGTCTGAATATCTGCAACAGTGCTTAGTAACTGTGGATTGAAGTCTAAACCTTTCACCATGGAGATGGGGTCAAGCAGGACTGTACCCACACCCACACTGTACACCATCTTTTTTGCTGCCATCTTCCATCTCACTGGCCAAGTCCTACCCAGGGGAATTCAAATCATTTATCGTATAGATAAGGGCTTATGCCCGAAACGTCGAATTTCCTATTCCTTGGATGCTGCCTGACCTGCTGTGCTTTAACCAGCAACACATTTTCAGCTCGTATAGATAGTAGGCTGTTCAAACTTAATAGGTTCAAGGCCAAGGGCAAAGTGTCCACCACCTCCATCTTGGACCTTACATATGCTGACGGTAATGCCAACGGAGTGTGCTCTGCAGAAGATCTGCAGTGCATCTTGAAGACTTTGCCAAGGCATATAAGCTCTTAGATCTCCCCTTTACATAATAAAGACTCCAGTACTCCATCACCCAATAATCCCTCCACTCATCCTACAATGAGAATCGACAACCAATGCCTTGAACATTTGGATCACTTCCCATACCTCAGCAGCCTTCTCTCCTTCAAGGCCAACATTGATGCAGGAAATACAACACCAGCTGAATTGTGTCAGTGCAGTTTTTGCCTGACTCAGAAGAAGTGTGTTGAAGACAATGACATTCAGGCCCAGAGTAAACCTTTGGCCTACAAAGCCATTATCCTTCCCACTCTGCTATATGGAACTGAAACTACCTACAGCATATACCTTAAAGCATTGGAGCATCATCACCAGGGATCCCAATGAAAACTTCTGCAAACTATCTAGGAAGACAAGCGCAGTAAAACTGGCAAATAGGCCACCATCACCAGCATCACCACCACCATAATTCAACAGCAACTCCAATGGACCATCCATGTCATCTGAACGCCCAACTCATGCCTCTCAAAACAGACCGTGTACTCCCAGCTGGTAGAAGGTCAGTGTGCCCCCTGGTGGCATCTGGACCAACCTCAAGAAATTCCATATCAACATCAACAACTGGAAGGATATGGCTACAAACCAGAATCACTGGGAAAACATTACGCAGCAGGGAACTATGCACCCTGGAAATGATCTCTGCTGTGCTGCTGAACAGAAGTGACTCTTGAAGAGACAAAACATCAGGATGGCTCACCCACCACCATCTTCAACCACCATTACCACCCACCAATGCCCACTTGCAATAGAATTTTTGGATCCTGGACTGGCCTCTTCAGCCATCTGAAGACCCACATATAGGCGTCCTTATGGAGGAAAATCATACTTGGCCTGAGAGAACGCCAACACATTTGTGATTTTAATAAGACCCATTTTGGTAACTGTAACAGGGAAAAAAAATCTGAAGGTTTTGATCATAGATTTCTCAGAAGGCTGGTATGAATATATGTATGTGCACAGATTTCAGAAAGGAAAGGGGACTCGGAGGTAACAGCTTGTAAGAACTGGAGTCAAGAGCCATTTTTTTTGAGGAGAGGAATAATGGTGGCAGACGTGAAACAGTAGGTCACAGAATCTGAAGAGGAACAACTTTATATTTGCTAAAATAGGAGCCAGGAAAGGAACTTGGGCAGTTGACATTTCAGTGGAAATAAGGTTGAGAAAGTTTGATTGGTTAATTTAAGGTTGATTGTTAAATAACAACAAAAGCATTGAAGAGCCATACAGCTTAATCCTGCTCTTACTTCTAATGCTCTTGTGGTTGGTCAGACTGCCTGCTCACCACCCTCTTCCTGATACAAACAAGGAACAAGAGTAGACCGCTCAGTCCTATTAGCCTGTTCTGCTATTCCATAAGATCATGTTTGATATGATTTGAAGCTCAATATCATAGATTCATTCTGCAAGGCACCAAATTCAAATTGATGTCAGGAAAAAAAGTAGATCTGTGCTTCAACATTTACCAAACCATTTGGATAGCTTTCTTCAAGATGAACAATGAACTCTGTTCTTTCATCACTAATGACAAAGGATGGGCTTATATTGGCTGCTCTTCTTGGCCAGTCCTCAGCACCTGAACATCCATACCACTAAATGTTCAAAGTTCTGGTCATTACAATCGCCAGCAGTCCCACAATGTCAATGATAGCCACTGGCAATGCACGCCCACCTGCTCCATTGGGAAGGAGGCCCTTTTCCAGGAGGCTGCAGTTGTCAGTAGCAGTCTGCTACAAAGCCTTAGGATCCTGAAGCTCTGGTACTTGAATCTATCAAGAGAGTAGCAAACCTTGTGTCAGGGATTTTGCATTCTTCGTCCACCTGTGTCCATCCTTTCTGCCCTATGGAATGGCATATCAGCTGATGAGAAAGGAGATGGTGCTTCTGTTGGTGTTGCAACTGATCCAGAAGGGGAAAACAGTTAAAAAATTAAATGCTGGGAACTTACACTTACTGGTCTGATTGGTGTCTTAAATCTTGAAGTATACAAGACCAATGTATCCCATTTACCAATTTAGTTATTTTCTCTTCTGACAATGCTATTAAGTGTTGGCGTTGCTCATCAGAGGAAAGGTAAAATGTCATAAGCTGCTCCTATGCTGCAGAGAAGGCTGACAAGAGCAATGTGGGTAAGGGAGGTCATGTTGCAGCTGTACATGACATTGATTTGGCCATTTTGGAATACTGCATTCAAGTCTGGTCTTGCTGCTATAGGGAAGATGTTGCAAAACTTGAAATGGTTCAGTAAAGATTTACAAGGATGTTGCCAGTGTTGGAAGGTTTGAGCTATAGGGAGAGGCTGAATAGGCTGGGGTTATTTTCCCTGGAGCATTGGAGGTTAAATGACAACATTTAAAAGGCATCTGGATGAGTATGTGAATAAGAAGGTTAATGTGGGATATGGGCCAAATGCTGGCAAATGGGATTAGATTCATTTAGGATAATTGGTTGGCATGGACAAGTTGGACTGAAGGGTCTGTTTCCGTGTTGTATATTTCAATGACTCTATGATTCTAAATGAACTGGTTTCCAAGAAGCTGGAGATCACCTGTCAAACAATAAAAACAAACTCTCATTATTAGCCATGCGGCTGATGCAGCTACCACCTCACGCTGATTGATGATGTCACTTCCGCCCTCATCATGGCCACTCCCACAACTACTTCCACCCCTCACAATTCCTCATGCATCACACGTGACATCACGTCCGCCCCTCACATCATCGTGATGCCACACACTCAATGACTTCCGCCACCCATACTGCTGTGGTTAGCACCACTTCTGCCCCCACCAGCGCCACTCACCTGCACTCTGCTAACACGCACCCCCCAGAGACCCCACTGTCACTATTCCCACCCCTCAGAACCCCGAGGGGAACACTACCCCTGCTCATGACTCCGTCCCCATACTCCCCACCATCACACCCACTCCAGTTACTGGCTCCGACCCCACTCCCAGCTCCACACCACCACCAGATCCCAACTCTCAGTCCTGCCTAGTTTTCACCATCCCTCCAGACCTCCCCCTCACTGAAGACGAACGATCAGTCCTCAGCAAAGGACTCACCTTCATCCCCCTCTGTCCATGCATCAATGAATTTAATACACGCCGTGACGTCGAACAATTCTTCTGTCACCTCCGCCTCCGAGCTTACTTTCACAATCAGGATTCCCACCCACCTTCCGAGGACCCCTTCGCCCACGTCCAACACACTGCATCCACCTGGACACCCCGCGCTGGCCTATTAGCTGCCCTCGACCTCTTCATTTCCAACTGCCCCGGGACATTAACCACCTCAACCTGTCTACCCCCTCCCCCACTCCAACCTCTCACCCTCCCAACGCACAGCCCTCTAATGCCCCTGCTCCAATCCCAACCTCATCATCAAGCCAGCGGATAAAGGGGGCGCAGTGGTAGTCTGGCGCACTGACCTCTACACCGCTGAAACCAAATGCCAACTCAAAGACACCTCTTCCTACTGCCCCCTTGACCATGACCCCACCGCCCATCACCAAACCATCATCTCCCAGACCATACAGAACCTCATCACCTCAGGAGATCTCCCACCCACAGCTTCCAACCTCATAGTCCGGGAACCCCGCACTGCCCGGTTCTACCTCCTTCCCAAGATCCACAAGCCTGACCAACCTGGCTGACCCATTGTCTCAGCATGCTCCTGCCCCACTGAACTCATCTATACCTACCTCGACACTGTCCTATCCCCCCTAGTCCAGGAGCTCCCCACATACGTTCGAGACACCACCCACGCCCTCCACCTCCTCCAAGACTTCCGTTTCCCCGGCCCCCAATGCCTCATCTTCAACATGGATATCCAATCCCTCTACACCTCCATCCGCCATGACCAGGGCCTCCAAGCCCTCTGTTTTTTCCTCCCTAGACGTCCCCAACAGTACCCTTCCACCGACACTCTCATTCGTTTGGCCGAACTGGTCCTCACCCGTAACAATTTCTCCTTTGAATCCTCCTACTTCCTCCAGACCAAAGGAGTAGCCATGGGCACATGTATGGGCCCTAGCTATGCCTGTCTCTTTGTTGGCTACGTAGAACAGTTGATCTTCCGTAATTACACCGGCACCATTCCCCACCTCTTCCTCTGCTACATTGATGACTGCATTGGTGCCACCTCGTGCTCCCGCGAGGAGGTTGAGCAATTCATCGACTTCACCAACACATTCCACCCTGACCTGAAATTTACCTGGACCATCTCTGACACCTCCCTCCCCTTCATGGACTCTCCATCTCCATTAATGACGACTGACTTGACACTGACATTTTTTACAAACCCACCGACTCCCACAGCTACCTGGATTACACCTCTTCCCACCCTACCTCTTGCAAAAATGCCATTCCATATTCCCAATTCCTCTGCCTCCACCGTATTTGCTCCCAGGAGGACCTGTTCCACCAAAGAACACACCAGATGGCCTCCTTCTTTAGAGACTGCAATTTCCCTTCCAACGTAGTTAAAGAGGCCCTCCAACGCATCTCGTCCACATCCCGCACCTCCGCACTCAGACCCCACCCCTCCAACTGTAACAAGGACAGAATGCCCCTGGTGCTCACCTTCCACCCTGCAAACCTTCGCATAAACCAAATCATCCGCCGACATTTCCGCCACCTCCAAAAAGACCCCACCACCAGGGATGTATTTCCCTTCCCACTCCTTTCCACCTTCTGCAAAGACCGTTCCCTCCGTGACTACCTGGTCAGGTCCATGCCCCCCCTACAACCCACCCTTGCATCCTGGCACTTTCCCCTGCCACCACAGGAACTGTAAAACCTGTGCCCACACCTCCTCCCTCACGTCTATCCAAGGCCCTAAACAAGCCTTCCACATCCATCAAAGTTTTACCTGCACATCCACTAATATCATTTATTGTATCCGTTGCTCCCGATGCGGTCTCCTCTACATTGGGGAGACTGGGCGCGTCTAGCAGAGTGCTTTCGGGAACATCTCCGGGACACCCGCACCAATCAACCACACCGTCCCATGGCCCAACATTTCAACTCCCCCTCCCACTCTGCCGAGGACATGGAGGTCCTGGGCCTCCTTCACCGCCGCTCCCTCATCACCAGATGCCTGGAGGAAGAACGCCTAATCTTCCGCCTTGGAACACTTCAACCCCAGGGCATCAATGTGGACTTCAACAGTTTCCTCATTTCCCCTTCCCCCACCTCACCCTAGTTCCAAACTTCCAGCTCAGCACTGTCCCCATGACTTGTCTGGACTTGTCCTACCTGCCTATCTTCTTTTCCACCTATTCACTCCACCCTCTCCTCCTTGACCTATCACCTTCATCCCCTCCCCTGTTGACCCATTGTACTCTGTGCTACTTTCTCCCTACCCCACCTTTCTCTAACTTATCTCTCCACACTTCAGGCTCACTGCCTTTATTCCTGATGAAGGGCTTTTGCCCGAAACGTCGATTTCGCTGTACTTTGGATGCTGCCTGAACTGCTGTGATCTTCCAGCACCACTAATGCAGAGTCTGGTTTCCAGCATCTGCAGTCATTGTTTTTATCTCATAAGACATGCCATGTGCTGAAGCTGTTCACTTTTTCTAGCCTACCACTTTCATTGAAGTAACACATTCTTATGATATGTGGTCAGCTAACCCTGGCAAGCTGCTGACAGCTCAGGAAACCTAAGTGCTGGCTGTTAATGCAGAATGTTGCATTTAAAACTTAGGTAGTTGCCTTTATGAATATATTAGTGTCTTACCTGATGGGTTTACAGAGGCTCCTCGATTACCCACAAACCTGACCAAGGTGAAGTTGGAAATGTGTGAAGTCACATTACATTCCTAACTTGACACCACTTTTTGGGGCTTTCATCTCCATTGAGAGATTTCCCAGGCTGCATCAGAACCCATTTCCTCTTGGCATTTAATATTCTGACCATACTTCTCTTAAGCAGACACAGATAAATGAAGTATAACACAGCTATGGTTCTCTTTCACAATGCTGCTGGCTTTGGTTGGAAAGCTCTGTTGTTTTGCCAACAGCTCTGGTACCAACCTGACTGAAGTGAAAGCCTCATTATTCCTGTTCCTGTGATAACTTCCTCAGAAACTGAAGAAGTCCATGCCGACATGCAACAAGAACTGACAACATTCAGGTTTGGGTTGATAGATGGCAAGTAACATTTATTACTTGACAAGCTGTATAAATAGTGCATCTACAGGAGATTGGATGTTCTGTGATTCACCATCTGATTTCATAAAGCCTGTTTAGCATCAGTTAGGCACAAGTTAGTTGAGTGATGACAAATACCCTCCCCTTGCTTGTATGAGGTTGTAGTTCCAAAATCACTGAAGTTTGACACATTCCAAACAAAACAGCCAGATCAATTGGAATCCTATCCAAAATCTTAAACATTCACTCCTTCCACCATTGGCATATGATGGGAGCAGTGCATGTCACATACAAGATTCACCTCATGCAACTGCACCATTTAAACCTGTGACCAATTGACAATAAGGACAGGGACAGTAAATGCATGGAAAATTCACAACACACAAGGTTCCCACCAAATTACATATCATCCTGACTTGGAACTATTATTATTCCTTTACTGCCACTGAGTCAAAATCCACATATTGTCTCCCGAACAGCATGGTGGGTGTACCTTCACCATATGGTCTTCAAGAAGGCGGCTCATCAAAACCTATGCAATGGCAATTAGGTAGTGCCTAACTATTTAAATAGAATAAGTAATGTCCTCACTAATAATGCCTGCATCCCATGAATGAGTTAAACATTTAGTTATATGAATTGACTTTACATTATAGTGTAACACAATTATTGGTCTAATTGGGTAATGCAGCTTAAATCAATAAAAACATATGGTACGCTCCAATAATGGCTTTGGTAATGTCAGTTGTCCTTTTTTTTCCTAAGACCATCATGACACTGGTCTGATTTTTTGGCTATCGTAATTAACAAATATATTTTTGCTCAAGTCTACACTCAGAGAAGTAGAAAATATGGCCCTGAGTTCCTCATGTTTTCTTCTTATAAACTTCAGACCAATATCTATTCATATTGATGTCTGTTTCCCATTTGGTGTATATCCTTGCTATGGTAATTAACTGGCATCAACCTGGTTAGAACGAGCCCAGCTTGGCTGAAACCACATTAATGAATGCATATGTCAGCACACTTCATTACACATTTTAAATTTTCAAGGATCCTGTACCAGAAACACTTCCAAACAAATGTGAGATTAAACAAAATTGATTTTGTACCGCTGTTTTAGCTGGAAGCTAGGTAACTGTGTGTGGTCTTTACACTGCTTTCTTCTTTCTCATGTTTAACAATAAATCAGAAAGTTAGTCATTATCTAGGGATTACAATTATACTGAACAGTTATTTATCTTTTTCTTTAGCTGAGGTGCAGAACTGTGGGATTAGGCTTTTATTTAAATAGACACAGTAGGATCATGATACATATTGGTATTATGATTCCCTTCTGATTTATAAATGAATATACTTTCCTTTTTTTCCTGAGGGGCAGCTGCATCTAGTGCCACTTAAGTAGGGTCTTTGAACTTTGAATAATGTAACAGTTTAGAACAGAAACAGATTTGTACACTTTCTGAACTGTATTTAAGAACTGTGCCTGTTTCTGAAGCGCAGCCTCTTAAAATAATGAATTGAGAATTAGTGTATGGAATCATTGAGGAATAGAAATACATAAGAAATAATCCTGCTCTGTAATGAGTTTGATGATCTCAGCCAGGATAACATTTGGACTGCTAAAATCAGTGTTAACAGCCTTGGACTTGTGAAGGGAAGAAGTAGCAGGCATGATTTCCACTACTGATCACAGTAGACTAGCACACACAAGACTAGCCCTTTGTGGACATAAGTTGAATCCAGGGTTGAACTTGGTTCTGATGCTTAATGGACCATATAATATTTCTTTTTGTTTGCTACTGCCCATACTCATGTAAAGATTGGTCAAGAGGGCACGCAGTACCTGTGAAATAATATCCTGTCTTCAGTCTGCACCTTTAGAAGGCAAAAAATTGAAAGGAAAATTCTTAAAGAAAGGAGACAGAACAATAATAATTTACATAAAAATGCTGAAGAGAAAAGACCACAGTAGTTTAAATATATTTTCATGAATATAATGATACAGAATTCATAAGTTGGACAATTAGGTGCTAATGCACTGTACTGAGGTGTTGACTAATTTGACTACGAGCGGTGTAATATTTGTGTCTCCAGTTCATTGATGTTACTGAGGTGATTGATCCTCAGCATCTTGCTGTCTTATTGCTGACAGTCTCCAGCCCAGGAACAATGTCTTCCCTTGGCTGCTTTCATGTAAGTATTCGGGTGTTCAAACCACCCATCAACAAAATAAAGGATAAAGGATAATCAGCACAAATGCATGAAAAGTCCCTGTCTTAATTTCTGGAGATGGGTTATCTCCTAATATTCATTACAAAGACATGGACTCCCAAAGTTACCTCTTCCTCACACCTGACTTCTTGTAAGGATTCCTTCCATTTTCCCAGTTTCTCCATCTTCATTGTACTTATCCAATTATGCAGTCTTTCACAAGGTCATTCTAGTATAACACACATTTTGTCAGCATGAATTAGCTATAACACAATTGATAAATTGTGGACATTGTTTGGATAATGTGAACTTTCTACTGAGCTATAGCGATTTTCTATTTGCAATCTTCTATAGCTTGATTTTCTATGGCGCCTTTCCATAGCATGATTTTCTATAATGCAACTGTTGCATTATAGCAGAATGGCCTGTAGTACTTCCGACATGCCTCCGTTTTTCCTTAATCAAGGATTCCCACCCACTACGGTTGATAAGTCCTCCAACCTGTTTCACACACGTATGCTCTCACCTCTTCCTCTCTATCACAGAAAAGAGGGAGAAGTCAATTGTACTATTTTTTCAGTTCTCCTCTTCTGCACATGATCAGAATGATACACATTCATTCACTCCCTCGCTCTGGACAATCAAACAGAAAGTTAACATGTATAAGGTCAGTGGTGTGTGTGTGTGTGTGTGTGTGTGTGTGTGTGTGTTTTAGATTCGAATTCTGCAAGAGACTAGCCATCTGGCATTGGCTGCTCTGCAATTTTCCAGAAATATCTTGTGGCCTCTATATAGCAGGATAGTTTTCTTTTTTGAAGAAGAAGACTCTCTTGGCACTTCCCTGTCCACACCATCTGTGATTTATTTCTTGATGCTGTACATTTTCAGCACACAGCATCATTGCTGAGTCCAGCTGTTTCCTGGGTTGTCAACAAAGCTGTTACGACATTGAGGAGGCCAAACATCATAACTTTCTTTTTGAATATGCCTTCCAGGGCGACAAACTTGAGGTTTCCCTCACTCTGGGAATTGTTTGAGTTACATTTTTAAAAATACCATCTGTTTATCTGGGGTGGTTGATGTTATCTGTTCACTCCTCAATTTGTAGATTGGGAATGGAGTATGTCCTGGTCATGGCATGTACTTCCCAGCAAGTCATGTGGAGTTCTGCTATTTCATCCAGCTCCAGTACTAGTGGATCTCCAACTCATTGGAGCTCGATCATTATTGTAGCCCAACATGGAGTGGATTTCTTATTGATCTGTACTAATCTGTCAAGATTCAGCTAGCAGGACTTTGAAAATCTTGGGAGGAGGGGGGCTTCGCTCATGTCCATGTCATGAATAGATAGTGAGCTACATCATTGTGGATCCCTGTGGATTTCTTTAAATGTTCTGAGCAGGGTGGGGACATCTTGCCATTACTCTTGGGTCAGGATGTTCATTGGGCATCGGGGTTTAAAGGTCTGGTCCAGTTTTAATCAAGTTGGGAGAGCCCTCCTATTGAACCTTCTCACCTTTTGTCTTTCCCTTCACCTTTTTTTCTCTCCCTCTCTTTCTTGCCATTGAAACACTCGCTATATCCTCCTCCTTTTCACCTCTTATCAGCAGTAAGAACCATTCATTAGCAATCAATTTTTGCAATTGATTCTTCTGTTACCTGTTCTGGATATGGGCTAAGGAATAAATGTTCAAAAACATCTCAAATATCACAAGGCTATTTGCCTTGGGAGGAACGTTTTCTGAGTTCTCCCAGCTACAAATCATTGTGCTAGAAGATTGAGAGAAACTAGGGTCTCATCAGTTAGGTCTTTCTTTTCTGTACCTGTCTTTGTGGTATGATTTACATGTTACTCATGTTAAATTTATAGAATTTGCTGCAGCAGTTTTATTTCTCTTAAAAATTCTTTCAGCTTTTGAATTTTGCCGTCCTGGTTTCCAAGTGGTTTCTTTTCATATGTGAATCTTTCCTTTTTGCACTTTGGTCAAATTTGGTTCATCAGAATGGGTCCTTTCTCAGATGTGAGGCTTTAATTTCTGTCATTGATAAGATGTTGAAGTGAATTGAATTATTTTTGCTATTCCCTTCTGTCCTCAATACATGTGTTTATTAGAGTCATAGAGATGTACAGCACGGAAACAGATCATTTGATCCAACTCGTCTATGCTGATCAGATATCCCAACCTAATCTAGTCCCATTTGTCAGCACCCAGCCCAAATCCCTCCAAACCTTTCCTATTCATATATCCATCCAGATGCCTTTTTAAGTATTGTAATTTTACCAGCCTCCACCACTTTTTCTGGCAACTTATTCCATACACGTACCGCCCTCTGCGTGAAAAGTTACCTCTTAGGTCTCTTTTCTATCTTTCCCCTCTCACCCTAAACCTATGCCCTCTAGTTCTGGACTCCACCAGCCCAAGGAAGAGACTTTGTGTATTGATGCTATCTATGCTGTTCATGATTTTATAAACCTCTGTAACGTCACCCTTCAGCCTACGACGCTCTCAAGAAAACAGCCCCAGCCTATTCAGCCTCTCCCTATAGCCCAAATCCTTCAGCCCTAGCAACATCCTTCTCAATCTTTTCTGAACACTTTCAAGTTTCACAACATCCTTCCAATAGGAAGGAGACCAGAATTGCACGCAATATTCCAAAAGTGGCCTAACCAACATCCTGTACAGCCACAACATGACCTCCCAACTCCTGTACTCAATTCTCTGACCAATAAAGGAAAGCTTATTAAATGCCTTCTTCACTACCCTATCTACCTGTGACTACTTTCAAGGAGCTATGAACCTGCACTCCATGGTCTCTTTGTTCAGCAACACTCCCTAGGTCCATTAAGTGTATAAGTCTTGATAAGATTTGCTTTCCCAAATTGCAACTCTTTGCATTTGTCTAAATTAAACTCCATCTGCCACTCCTCAGCCCATTGGCCCATCTGAACAAGATCCCATTGTACTCTGAGGTAGTCTTCTTTGCTGTGTACTACACCTCCAATTTTGGTGTAAACAAACTTACATCTACAAACTTACTAACTATACCTCTTGTGCTTACATCCAAATCATTTATATAAATGATGAAAAGTAGAGGACCCACACCGATCCTTGTGGCACTCCACTGGTCACAGGCCTCCAGTCTGAAAGACAACCCTCCACCACCACCCTCTGTCTTCTACCTTTGAGCCAGTTCTGTATCCAAATGGCTAGTTCTCCCTGTATTCCATGAGATCTAACCTTGCTAATCAGTCTCCCATGGGAAACCCTGTCGAACACCATATAGATCATAAAAATCTATATAGATCATGTCTACTGCTCTGCCTCATCAATCTTTTTTGTTACTTCATCAAAAAGCACAATCAAGTTTGTGAGGCATGATTTCCCATGTACAAAGCCATGTTGACTATCCCCAATCAGTTCTTGCCTTTCCAAATATGTGTAAATCCTCTCCCTCAGGGTTCCCTCCAACAATTTGCCCACCACCGACGTCAGGCACACTAGTCTATAGTTCCTTGGCTTGTCTTACCACTTTCTTAAATAGTGGTATAACATTAGCCAACCTCCAGTCTTTCGGCACCTCACTTCGGAGTATCAATGATACAAATATCACAGCAAAGGGCTCAGCAATCACTTCCTTAGCTTCCCACAGAGTTATAGGGTACACCTGATTAAGTTCTGGGGATTTATCCATCTTTATGAATTTCAAGACATCCAGCACTTCCTCCTCTGTAATATGGACATTTTTTAAGATAGGAGAAAGTGAGGACTGCAGATGCTGGAGATCAGAGCTTAAAAATGTGTTGCTGGAAAAGTGCAGCAGGTCAGGCAGCATCAAAGGAACAGGAGAATCAATGTTTCGAAATTCTTCAGGAATGAGGAGGGTGTGCCAAGCAGGCTAAGATAAAAGGTAGGGAGGACGGACTTGGGGGAGGGGTGTTGGGAATACGATAGGTGGAAGGAGATTAAGGTGAGGGTGATAGGCCGGAGAGGGGGTGGGGGCGGAGAGGTTGGAAAGAAGATTGCAGGTCAAGAAGGCGGTGCTGAGTCTGAGGGTTGGGACTGAGAAAAGGTTGGGGGAGGGGAAATGAGAAAGCTTTCTCATTTCCCCTCCCCTCATCTTTTCTCAGTCCCAACCCTCAGACTCAGCACCGCCTTCTTGACCTGCAATCTTCTTTCCGACCTCTCTGCCCCCACCCCCTCTCCTTCCACCTATCGTATTCCCAACACCCCTCCCCCAAGTCCGTCCTCCCTACCTTTTATCTTAGCCTGTTTGGCACACCCCCCTCATTCCTGAAGAAGGGCTTATGCCCGAAACTTCCATTTTTTTAAGATGTCACCATCTATTTCCCTATATTCTATATCTCCCCCATCTCCACACATTGATTTATTTTCTTATTTTGTTTATTTGCCACTTTGAATTTGGTCATGATGCCTTCGAGTTCATCAACAAATCCCTCCCTCCCCCCAGTGAGTAAAATTGAAATGTTAAATATCTAACAGTGAATTTTAAAATAAAAAGATTGGTTTATTCGTGGATTTAACATGGGGGAATCAGTTGCAACATATACACATACACAAGCATACAAGCAAGAAGGAAGAGGAAAGATGGAAAAAAAATTACAATTATGTATCACATTTTTAAAAAATTCATTTTAATGAATTCGAGTCCAGTAAGTCTTGTTGAGTGAAACCTTGCAATTGACTGGTCTGCCAAATTTCTTTTTGTAGAAATATATTTCATTGAATCCCTTTGTTCTGAACTGGCTGAGTGTAGGTATCTTGTTTGCAGTTCTTTTGTATTCGCTGGAATGGAATGTCTATAGATCTAATAGTATGGGATTCTCGGGTGTGGGGGGGGGCAATGTAAATATCTGTACCTGATCACTGTTGGTTACACCTATTCAAACATTTTGATCAATAGGCATCAAGTTAGGAGTGGTATTAAGTGGTCAATCTAGCACAATATCCAAGTTTAAGATAATTTAAGGAAGAAAACATAGTTTTTAAAAATAAAAAAAATCTCTGTTTTCATTCCTTCTGGGCTTGACACCCTTCTTCTCAAAACCATAACAATATTGCCCTTGTCCACAACAACCTGCTACCAGCCTCCAGATTTAATGGACCATCCTTTGTCATTTGTGGAATGTGACAGGCTTAGACCTGAGAGTAAACGTACCCCTAAATAGTAGAGACCACAGTATGATTGACATGCACATTCAGTTTCAAAATGAGAAGATAAATCTAAGATCATTAAGTGAGTAGCATCTGACATTTAAGAAGTTATTTCAGAATAGTTAGACTAAGTGTATTATTAACTAAAGAACAAAATTATGAAAGCAGATACAACATTTGTGGTTCCGTAAATAACTCAAGAGAATCAAAATGAAGGAAAAAGCATATCAGAGAGCAAAGATAAGTGGCAGATCAGGTGATTGGATAGAATGTAAAAAAGGGCAGAGAATGACTAATAACTGCAAGATTAATCAGAAGAAATAAATTAGAATATGAAAAGAAGCTAGTGTTATGACCAGACCACATGCAAATTTCCCTATTTGTTATGGTTCTAGACAGGATACCAAAAAAATGTCAAGCTCCTGGGAGAGCACGGATGAACTGACTTCCCTTTGCTGTTCACCCACCAACTCAGTTGGTCACAACAGTAACTTTTAAAAGGGTCCCTTTTTTTTGTGAATACCTATCTTCCAGACCTCAATAAACATGTTTCAATAGATCTAATTTAACCAGGCTTTCTTAGGTGAACAAAAAGAAAGTTTATTAGTTACCACATGCGAATAAATAATAACACAGTACATACGAACAGCAGGTAATGGTGACTGAATTACAAAATTATAACAGGATATGAGAGTGAATAATATTTGTTTCACTTGCAGTGCAGAAATGTTTAATATGGCTGTCCTCAATGTTGTGGTCGTCATAAAGCTCTCATCCACACATTAAGCTGTTTGGCTAAAAATTCACAGACATTAGCTTTGCAGTCAGTATTGATCCTTTTTTTTGCATATTCCTGGAAGTTAAAATAGATATGTCTGCAAGAGGTGGCTTTCTGCTGAGGAGAGGGATGCGTGGAGAATCAACTCCTCATTATCATTTCTTGATAAATCTCTCCATGTTAAAGCTTCCCTGAGACATTATTAATGAGTCATTCCCTGAGCTTCACAAAGGAATTTATCAGACTGTGATTGGAATTATATCTGTACCTTTTTGTTTTTGGTAAGCCTCTTTTTTGAAAGAAATTGTAATTAAAAGTAAAATATGTCTACAAACACTTCAGGGATATGTTCCTTCACTGTAACTTTAGTGAGAAATGTGGAAAAAAGAGTTAGCAAGTGTTTCAACAGATATTAGAAAAGGAAAAAGAGTAAAAGGTAGTCACCCTCTAGAGAGTGAGAATGAAGAGTTAATATTAGCGAATAAGGACATGGTAGGTGAAATTAACAAATATCTTGCTTATATCTTCACTATACAGGATACAACGATATTCTAGTCACAGTTGTAAATCAGGATATGAAAGGGCAAAAGGAACTTGGTGAAATTACGATCAATAGGTACTGAGTAAAATGGTGGAGTTGTATGCTTGCAAAATCCTGAGTTCTGATAGACTTCTTCCTAGGTCTTGAAAAAGATGATTAATGAAGTAGCAGACGTGTTGGCATTAATTTTATAAAATTTGCTGTATTCTTGAAATGTTCCATCAGACTGCAAAGCAACAAACATAACTTCTATTCTAGAAGGGAGGAAGTCAGAAAACAGGAATCCTAAGCCCAGTTGGCATACTGTTGTGGGTGAAGTGTTTGAATGAGTCATTAAGGAGATGGTGGCTAGGCATTTAGGAAAGCTCAAGATAATTGGGAAAATTCAGCTTGGTTTGTGAAAAGGAAATAATGTTAAACCAACTTTTTTGAGAGTTAATTTTTAAGATTTGCTGTGAATAAGGGAGAGCTAGTAGACATAATGTAGTTCAATTTTCAGATGACATGTGATCAGGTCACACATAAATTAAAGTAGAACTTAGGAGCTCATGTCATCATGGTAACATATTTGTGTGGTTAGAAGATTGGCTGGCAGAAATTAGAGACGATGTATAAATGGTTCTTTTTCCAAAAGCAGAAGGTGCTGAATAGAGTTCAGCAAAGCTCTGTGCTGACTTTTCAACCTTGGCAACTTATATCAATAACTTAGGTGCAGGAATTGAGGACACGATAGCTAAATTTGTAGATTACCGAAAGATAGGTGGAAAAGCACAATTTGAAGAGGACAGAAGAAGGATGCAGACAAATATACACAGGTTGAATGAGTAAACCTAAACCTGGAATATAATGTGGGAAAATGAATAATTGTTCACTTTGCTAGGAAGAATAAAAAAGCAGAATATTATTCAAACAGAGAACAATCACATAATTCCAATGTACAGAGGGACCTAGGTGCTCTAGTAGTGCATGTGTCACAAAACATTAGGCTGCAAGTACAGCAAGTCTTTGAGAAGATTAATGACAACCTAGCCTTTATAATGAGAGAAGTTGAATACAAAAATAAGTATATTATATTTCCGTTACACAGGGAATTAGTGATACTACATCTTGAATACTGTTTTGTGCAGTTTTAGTCTCCTTATTTAAGGAAAAATGTAAATGCATTGGAGGCAGTTCAGAAGAAGTTTCCTTGATTGATATCTGGATACCAGGTTGTCTTATGAGGAAAAATGGACAAGCGGGGCTTCTTTCCACTGCAGTCAAGACTAAAGTGGTGCTGGAAAAGCACAGCAGGTCAGGCAGCATCCGAGCTTGGGGCGGTGGGGTTGATTGGTACAGGTTTCCCGGAGATGTTCTCTGAAGCGCTCTGTGAGAAGGCATTTGGTCTCCCCAAAGTAGAGGAGACTGCATCGGGAGCAATGGATACAATAAATGACGTGTGGAAGTACAGGTGAAACTTTGATAGATGTGGAAGGCTCCTTTGGGGATTTGAATGGAGGTGAGAGAGGAGGTGTGAGCACAGGTTTTGCAATTCCTGTGGGGGCAGGGGAAAGTGCCGGGAGGGGAGGCAGGGTTGTTCGGGGGCATGGACTTGTATCCATTGCTCCCAATGTGGTCTTCTCTACACTGGGGAGACCAGTTGCCTTTTTGCAGAGAACTTCAGAGAACATCCGGGACACCCGCATCAATCAATCTCACCACCCCGTGGCCAAAAATTTAAACTCTCCCTCCCAATCTGCTGAGGACATGCAGGTCCTGGGCCTCCTCCATTGCTCCTTCCTGACCACCCGATGTCTGGAGGAAGAATGCCTCATCTTCCACCTTGGTACCCTTCAACCTCCTGGCATCAATGTGGACTTCACCAGTTTCCTCATGTCCCCTCCCCCCACTTTACCACATTTCCAACCTCCTAGCTCAGCGCCATCCTCATGACTTGTCCCACATGTCAATCTTCCTCCCACCTATCCACTCCACCCTCTCCTCCGGCCTTCACCCCTATCTCCATCTACCTATTGCGCACTCAGCTACCTTCTCCCCAGCTCCCCCCCTCCCACTTATCTCTCCACCCCCAAGGCTACCAGCCTCATTCCTGATGAAGGGTTTTTGCCCTAAATATCGATTTTCCTGCTCTTCGGATGCTGCCTGACCTGCTGTGCATTACCAGCACCACTCTAATCTTTAACTCTAATCTCCGGCATCTGCAGTATCCAGATTCTGCCTAGTTGATTCATCCCACTGGAGTTTAGAAGAGTGAGGGGTGAATCAATTGAACTGTCCAAGATCCCGAATGGTCTTGACAAGATGGACCTGAAAAAGATATTTGTTCTTGTGCCACTGTTTAAAAATTAGAAGTTGTCCTTTAGGACAGAAATGTTCAGAAATTCTCTCTCAAGGGGTTGTGAGACTTTGAAACGTTGCCTCAAAAGGCCACAGAGACATGGTCATTGAATACTTTGGAGGCAGTAGTAGATGGATTCTTGTTAGGCAGGGAAGAAATTGCTATTGGGGGTGTATGGGAATGTGGAGTTTAAAACAAACAGATCTTACCAAATAGCAGAACAGAATCGAGGGATTGAATGGCTTAAACCTGCTCCTAATTTATATATTCATACGAAAATATATCAATTTTAAAAATAATTAATTGTCCAAAAGTAGAAGCATTTGTGATGAGAAAGATTAAACAGTTCTCTTGGGTGTTTGTGACTATAATTTGAACTATTATATATAGCTACTTACAAAAGAAGCAACACCATCTTTATCTAGGTTTTAAAGTGGTAGAAATATACTATCTAACATTTATGCAGCCTCCCTTTCTCCTAAAAAGTCTGCTGGTGTGCTTGTTCAATCTGTGCTCTCTTTATCCAAAATTCCAATTCCATCTTCCAAACTTCTCCCAGAACTGAAATGGCCCAGATTAAAGTTCTGAGTGATATTGCTGTGTATGTTTGGTAGACATTAACAGGGATGTAGGGTGAGAGTGTTGAAAACTAGACCTCAGAACTAATAATATTTTAATAAGAATTGAGAAGATTAAGAGCTGACTTGCACCAATTATTAAACTGATGTGTTATTGCGTTGATTTTTGCTCAAATTGTTTGATTGTAATTATTTATTGACAGTAACCAACTTGTTTTATTGATACTTCTAGCCCCATTAGATACGATTAGGGATATCACTACATTTTCCAGTTCTAAAGGAGGAAGGGGTAAGTCAATGGAACCAAGGCTGAAGTATGTTGATTGTTTAAGTGCTGTGGCTGCACCTGCTCCTACTTAATAGTGTAATAATAAATCAGAGATTTGTTTTTCATAACGGTGGAGTTCACGAGAAGCCTGATGTTCACAATTGTTCCAGGACAGGAACAGTTTGATCATGGCTGTTAAAATAACTACTGTCCGAGCTGAATTTCAGCATTCTTGATTTTTTCTAAGCTGTGGCTGGTGGTATCTGACAGTATTTGGTAAACGTCATAACCAGCACAAGTAGCACTGAAACATTAAAAGATAACAGGTGCCTTCTTTCCAAAAACTATCTTTTTGTCTATTTTCTCATGGAAACAAGGCAACATGAAAGAAAAACTAGACTTCTATCAAATGTCAGGGTTTTCAAAAGTATGCTGTGGATTCTGTTTTCATAACAAACAACAAAAGAATGAGAAATACATTAATGGCCAGTGATCAGTGACCATAAGCACATGATAACTATAAACTATTAATACTCACACCAAATGTAGGTACTAGGGAGAGGTTTTGCAGCTGGGATCCAACATGGTGAACATACTTGCTGGGGATTTCTAGCTGGGCAGCACATTAACAACTGGGTGCCCATGCAAGCCACAGATCTTCTCTGAAGAATTCATTTTATGGATTTGTGGACAGAACTGCATGATCTAACAATTCTTAATCCTTCAATGTGGATGATGCAATATTGTCATTAATTGTTCCTTTTCACAGAACTGCAGAATTATTACAATGCTGAGCAGACCATTCGATCCCATTTATCTCCCTACCCCCTTGGCTCACAAGCCTTATTCCTGATGAAGGGCTTATGCCCGAAATGTTGATTCTCCTGGTCCTCGGATTCTGCCTGACCTGCTGTGCTTTTCCAGCACCACACTCTCGACATTCGGCACATTATGTCTGCCCCAGTTCTCTGAATGAGCATCTTACCCAGTATCAGTCTCCTGGTTTCTCTCTGTAACCTTGCACATACTTATTTTTCAAATAATCATTTGAGTTCCTTTTATATATTTTGATTGAACCTGCTTCCACCACATCCTCAATCTGTGCATTCTAAATCTTATTCTCTCACTGTATGAACATTTTTTTCCCTCATATCCTTTTTGCTCCTTTTACCAATTATTTTAAATCTATATCTTCTTTATAATCCTTCCTTCCTTCTCCAACCCACCTTCAGAACTGAAGTTCTTCATCCTCAGAAGCATTCTCTTGAATCTTTACTGCTCTCACTTTCATTTCTTCACATCCTTCATAAAATGTGAGTTAAGAATTGAAGCAAGACTCCAGCTGAGGCCAATCTAGTGTGTGATACAAGTTCAACATATCCTTACTACACGTGTACTCCATGTGCTGTTAATTTGGTTCAATAATATATGTCAGGAAAAGTAAGGGTCCAGCACTGACCTTTTGTCCACTACAACATTCCTAGAGTCTGAAAATATTCCATTATTTGATTCCTGCCTCTCAGCTAATTCTGTATCCATGCTGACAATGCCTCTTTTATTCCATGAGCTATAATTTTACTCAAGTCTATGAATGGCACTGGATCAAGTGCCTTTTGGAAGTCCACGTATGGCACATCATCAGTTTTGCCCTCACCAACTCTCTGTTACTTCTTAAAAGAATTCCAGCACACTTATTAAACAGAAATTTTCCTTAAGGAGTCTATACTGACTTTCCTTTGACCCACATTTATCCAACTGACATTTCATTTTGTTCCAAATGATGTTTTCTAGAAGTTTCTCCACCACTGGAGTTAAAGTGATTGGTCTATATTTGTGGCCCTATCTAGTCTAACAGATTTTTGAATAAGAGTGTAACGTTTGTTATTTTTCTGTAATCTGGCAACTCCACCCACTCCCCCAACTTCCCCAAATTCAGAATTTAGAGGAAACTGAGAAATTATGGTCAGTGTCTACAATTTTGATTTTCACGTCCTTCAGTATCCTTTTCTGCCCTCGGTCCTTTATCAATTTCAAGTACAGAATATGTCTAATAAAACACATATTCTGTTCCTTTCTTTCACCTATATCGCTGAAATTTTCAGCATGCTTAAACACAGAACATGCAGTTTAACAGACTTGCTGGGAATATGGGTTCTCTTTGTGGTTTGATTATCCTGGTGTGTTATTTTGGAGAATTTCAACTAATATATAATTGCTCCACATTTTACAACTTTAAGATTGCACAATAAAGGATCTTGAAAATTGAGTTATGCTATAAAGTATCAACAAACTGCACATAACGCATTAAAAGCAATTATAATTAATTATAAGATGAAACCTCTAAAGTGATCTTCTGAGTCCCAGTGTGATGCTTTCATGGTCAGTTACCTCATGCTATTGCAACAAAATTCTTTACAGTTTTGGATTTGCTCTGTGACTTATGAGTATATTAACCATTCCAGAGAGCCAAGTTTTGTTCTGGGTGAGAACTAAGTTCAAGCAGCTCAAAGTCATCAGTTATGTCAACTGAAACATCTGTTAGTCCAATATTTCCCTCAGATGATTTAATAATCTCTTCATCAGGCTGCGATGAAAATATTTCAACTTGTGTACAATACCCAAAGATAAATTGTCAGCTTTATTAAACAACTCATCAATTGCAATCCACTTAGCTTCTATAGTGATGCCAGATGTACATTAAGTCATATAAGCTGGAATGGAAAGATTTCTTACATGCTTCATATGTTTCCACTGAGCTGGTTTCACTCTAACTTGTAACCTCTTTAATACTTTCCATGGATGGATTGATCGGGCATGCTCTGAAATGCATATCTCCTGCTTTGAATGTTGTTAACCTCACCCTAAAGATCTGAGACTCCAAATTCAAAAAAGTATTAATTGAGCAGCTTTCATGACCTCTGGATGTCCCAAAGCTTTTTGCAACCAATGAAATAGTTCTGAAGTGAAGTTATTGTTCTAATTAGGAAATACGGCAACCAATTTGCACAAAACGAAGTCCCAAAAAGCAGCAATGAGAGAATAAATTAATAATCTGTTTTAACGATATTGGTTCAGGGACAACTATTGACCAGCATACCTTTTCAAAATCGTGCCATGGAATTATTACATCCACTTGCGAAGGCAGTCAAAAGCTTGGCTCAATAGCATGTGCCAGTTTCTGTGGCAAACACTGCATGTGCTTCAAATTAAATGTCCATGTCTGAATGTCTGAGGGGAGTCTTCCTCAGCCTAATCAACAGCCAAGGAGTCTACCATGAACAGTCAGGGGAAATCAACCAATTTCAGTTCAGGGAGTTGGCCCAGTCAGTCGGGGATTTGGTGAGATCAGGGTTTGGGGATCGCTGTCGTCTTCTGGGTATTGCTCTAACCAGTCTGGGGATTACTGGTATGGTAAGTCAGGAAGCTGCACAGAAATAATTAGACAGAGGGCAGGCCCAGCCTTGGTCTGAACTATCCTGTCAAGTCAATTCAGGTATTGAACAACAGGCAGTCCTGAGGGTTTGGGCAGTAAACATTAATGGGGTATTATCAGCAGGCAGTGCTGTGTTGGGGAAATTGTGAAACTCAAGAGTGGGCACTGGAGTCAATATTGAAAAGTATGGTGCTGGAAAAACACAGCAGGTCAGGCAGTATCTGAGGAGCAGGAGATCGATGTTTCGGACATAAGCCCTTCATCAGGAATATGGAGAGGGGGAAGGCAACTGAGGGATAAATAGGAAGATGGGTGTGGGGGTGGGGAAGGTAGCTGGGAAGGCGATAGGTGGATACAGATGGGGGAGTGGTAGTGATAGGTCAGTGGGAAGAGTGGAGCAGATAGGCGGGAAGAACGATGGACAGGTGGGACAGTTCAAGAGGGAGATGCTGAGTTAGAAGGTTGGATCTGAGATGAAGTGGGAAACTTGGAAACTGGTGAAGTCAATATTGATGCTGTCTGGTTAAAGGATCCCAAGGTGGAAGAAAAGGCGTTCTTCCTCCATGTGTCAGGCGGCTTAGATTTGGTGGTGTTGGAGGCCCAGGACTTGCATGTCCTCGGCGGGGTGTGAGGGGGAGTTGAAATGGTCAGCGACAGGGCGGTGGGATTGTTTGGTGCACGTGTCCCAGACATGCTCCCTGAAACATTTCCATGAGTTGGTTTTCTGCCTTCCCAGTGTAGAGGAAATCACATTGAGAGCAATATCCACAGTAGATGAAGTGTTTAGATGTGCAGACAAAACTCTGCTCGAAGCGAAAATATCCTTTGGATGGAAGCAAGGGGGTGAGTGTGGGCGCAGGTTTTAGACCTCCTGCAGCAGCAGGGGCAAGTGCTGGGTGTGGAGGGTGGGTTGGTGGGGTGTGGATTAATGAGGGAGTCGTGGAGGGAATGGTTTCTGCAGAATGCTGAGAGGGGTGTTGAGGGAAATATGTCTCTGGTGGTGGGGTCTGATTGCAGGTGATGGAAATAGCGGAGGATGATTCACTGTATCCGGACATTAGTGGTACAGAAGGTGAGATCCGGGGGGGCTCTATCCTTGTTGTGGTTGGAGTGCTGGGGTTCAAGGGTGGAGGTGCAGGAAGTGGAGGAGATGCACTGGAAGGCATTATTGATCATGTGGGAAGGAAATTGCGGTCCTTGAAGAAGTAGGCCATCTGGAATATTCTCAGGTAGAATTGCTCCTCCTGGGAGAATATACAGCAGAGGCTGAGGAATTTAGAATAAAGAATGGCATTTTTACAGGAGGAGGGGTGGGAGGAGGTGTAGTCCAGAAAGCTGTGGGAGTTGGTGGGTTTGAAATAGATTTCTGTGTTGAGTCAATCACTGGCGATGGAGACAGAGAGGTCCAGAAAGAGTAGGGAGGTGTCGGAGATGGTCGAGGTGAACTTAAGGTCATGGTGGAAGGTGTTGGTGAAATTGATGAATTGTTCAATCTCCTTGTGGGTGCACAAGATGGTGTTGATACAGTCATCAATGTAGCGGAGGAAAAGGTAGGGGATGGTGCCAGTGTAACTGCCGAAGATAGACTGTTCCATGTACCCTACGAGGAGGCAGGCATAGCTGGGGCCCATGTGGGTGGCCCTGGCTATCCCTTTGGCCTGAAGTAACCGGGAGAATTTGAAGGAGAAGTTGTTGAGGGTGAGGACTAGTTCTGCTAATCAAATGAGTGTGTTAGTGGAGGGCACTGGTCGGGTTGGTGGGAAAGGAAGAAACAGTTCATTACCTTCACTAACACTTTTCTCCCTGACCTTAAGTTCATCTGGACCATCTCAGACACCTCCTTTCTCTTTCTGGACCTTTCCATCTCCATCTCTAGCGATCGACTCAACACAGGCATCTTTTTCAAACACACCAACTCTCACAGCTATCTGGACTATATCTCCTCCAACCTCTCCTCCTGTAAAAATGCAATCCCTTACTCCCAATTCCTCCACCTCCACTGTATCTGCTCCCAGGAGGAGCTGTTCCACTCCAGGACATCCCAGGTGGACTCCTATTACATGGACTGCACCCTTCAAGGCAGAGGAGATCACTTGGGATATGCAGTGGGAGAGAGATTCGCTGAGATCCATGACTGTGAAATGGAACAACTCCAGGTGTGGGTAGAGCCAATGCAGGATGGGAGTTCACAAGGAATAACGGGAGGTCACCACTGCCCTGTCTTCAATCAGGTACATTGGATAATGATGTTAGACTTTGCCACACTGTAGGCCTGGGCTCAGGAAAAAAAACTGGAATGGTGAACAGTTAAACAAATGGATTGGGTGGTAATGTAAGGAAGCTCAAAATGATGGGGTTGACAAGGATTGCTATACATAATGGAACATGAAAATAGGGGCAATGGGGTTCACCTTGAATAATAGGCAGAGCCTATCTCAGGTACACGATCTGGATAAACTTTCATCTTATACTCCAGATCAGAAGGTTCCACCATTGGATGTGAAATTGAACTGTATAGTAGTGCTTTGAAGAACCATTTGATTTCACCATGGATAGGCTATGCCTACTTCGGCAAACAAAACAGCACCTTTGACATTCTCCAAGGGGATGGTACACACAATATCTCCCTGCATGTATCTGAACACAATTAATTTGTACCATCCTGGCATCACACAGCCCAACAATCTGATGTGGAACCAGGATTTCAAATGTGGACAATGCAGATCCTAGCAATAACTGTGGCTGTCCACTCTTGGATAACAAACGTGTGAAACAGAAAGTGGGATTTGTCAGACATTATTTAAAGGGTCAAATACTTTAATTGCTGATTAGCATTTGGAAATGTTTAGGCTGTAAAGTATCTGAAAGTACACTTGACCAACTTATCGAATTCATTTGCCTCATTTGCCAGAGCATTGCTGAGATCATCGCAAGGAAGGCAGGGGAGTAGGTGCCAGGGATGGCAGAAAGAAAAAAGCAGTCATCTTTCAGATCTGTGTATATTTATCAGCACTGGAGTAGGTTATTTGTCCACACAAAGGTTGAAGCAGGAAGACAGAGGCAGCAGTCTTTGAGTTGGCACCATGATGATGAGATGAGGCTGATGTTGCAGAAGGGAAACCCCTGTATAAGACACTCAATCAAATTGGAGCCGAACTCTGCCATTGTTCTTCCTGGTGAGAGGGGGCTGTCTGGTAGGCAAGTTAGTGTACTCAGTATCTTAGTATTCATGCCCATGTCATGATCATATAAAATGCAGACTTTTAATCCTTAAAATCTCATCAACTAAGTTAAATGCCTTGGATTTTGAAATTGAAAGAGAAAAAGTGGTAAAAATAAACTGGGACACTTTACAATGGCCATGAAGTCCATCTGAAGTTGCTTATCTCACAGGAAAATACAAACGAATATGTAATGGCTAAGATTGACTACCACACCCAGAAAAGAATTAACAAACTGGACATTAAAATACATTATCTGAAATGTCTAACTCACAAAGAGCTCTTCAAATGCAGTAGCACTCTCCAGCTCTTTTTTTTATTTCAAAAATATACTTTATTCATAAATTATTTTGATGATCTGTACAATTGGTCATGCCATACATCTGTAAATCATTCCATTTCTTGGTATACAGAACAGAGTAATCATTCATATATACAGGTCTGTATGACTATATATTTAGCTGATGCGTCAGCAGAGCCCAATGACTGCGTGGGCCTCCTGTTCTTCTTAGGCAGGCAGATGTTACACGGTGGTCTTTCGCCACCATGCCTTGGCGGCAGCTGCCCCAAGCTTCAGTGCGTCCCTCAACACGTAGTCCTGCACCTTGGAATGTGCCAGTCTGCAACACTCAGTAGGGGTCAACTCCTTCAGCTGGAAGATCAACAGGTTTCGGACCACCCAGACAGTGTCCTTCACCAAGTTGATGATCCTCCAAGCACAGTTGATATTTGTCTCCGTGTGCGTCCCAGGGAACAGACCGTAGAGCATGGAGTCCCGCGTCACTGTGCTGCTCGGGACGAACTTCGACAAACACCACTGAATTCCTCTCCAGACTTCTTCTGCGTAGGCACATTCCAGAAGGAGGTGTGCGACAGTCTTGTCCCCCCTGCAACCACTTCGAGGGCAGCGTGCAGTGTGGCTGAGAGTCCGGGCATGCAAAAAGGATCTCACAGGCAGAGCCCTTCTCACCACCAGCCAAGCCATGTCTTGGTGCTTGTTGGAAAGTTTTGGTGATGAGGCATTCTGCCAAATGGCTTTGACAGTCTGCTCAGGGAACCGCTCAATAGGATCTGCCCTCTCCTATTCCAGAAGGGTCTCAAGGACACTACGTGCTGACCACTTCCTGACGGACTTGTGGTCAAAGGTGTTTTCCTTCATAAACTTTTCCACGAAGGACAGGTGATATGGAATGGTCCAACTACTCGGACCGTTCCGCGGCAGCGACGCCAGGCCCATTCTTTGCAAGACCGGGGACAGTTAGAACCTCAATACGTAGTGACACTTGGTGTTTGCATACCAGGGATCCATGCACAGCTTGATGCAGCCACACACAAAGGTGGCCATCAGGGTGAGGGTGGAATTGGGGGTATTTTTTCCCCCATTGCCCAGATCCTTATACATCGAGTCCCTTCGGACCCGGTCCATTTTTGATCTCCATATAAATTGGAAGATGGCCCAGGTGACTGCAGCGGCACAGGTTCTGGAAATAGGCCAGACCTGTGCCACATATAACAGCAATGACAGTGCCTCACACCTGATGACCAGGTTTTTTTCCCGCAATGGAGAGTAACCGTAGCTTCCATCTGTCCAGTTTCTGCCTCACTTTGCTGATACACTCCTCCCAAGACTTGGCGCACGCCCCAGCTCCCCCCCCCCCTCCGAACCAAATACTCAGCACCTTCAGGTGGTCGGTCCTGACGGTGTAGGGGACCAAGGATTGGTTGACCTAATTCTCGAAGAGAATGGCCTCACTCTTGCCTTGGTTTACCTTGGCCCCTGAGGCCCATTCGAACTGGTCACGTATGCACATCAGTCTGCGCATGGACAGTGGATCCGAGCAGAAAACAGCGACGTCATCCATGTACAGGGAGGCCTTAACCTGCAGGCCCCCGCTGCCAGGAATAGTCACCCCTCTCAGGCTTACATCCTTCCTGATGGACTTGGCAAATGGCTCTATGAAGCACACAAACTAGGCAGGAGAGAGAGGGCAGCCCTGCCTGAATTCAGATCTGACTGGGAAGCTATCTGATTCCCACCCATTGATTGAGACTGCACTGACAATGTTGGTGTAGAGCAGTCTGATCCAATTGCAGATTCCCTCCCCAAAGCCCATTTCGAGAGAACATCTCTCATATACTTGCGTGATATCCTGTCAAAGGCTTTCTCCTGGTCCAGGCTGATGTGGCAGGTATCCAACCCTCTGTCCTGCACATAGGTGATCATATCCCTGAGAAGTGCGAGACTGTCAGCGATCTTCCTGTCCAGTACAGCACAGGTTTGATCAGGGTAAATCACCAACCCCAGAGCAGACCTGACCGGTTGGCAATTACCTTTGACAGAATTTTGTAATCCGCATTCAACAGTGAGATTTGTCTCCAATTTTTGAGTTCCTCCCTCTCCCCCTTCTGCTTGTAGAAGAGGGTGATGATGCCTTTCCTCATGGATTCACTCATAGTACCTGCCCGAAGCATACTGACATACACCTTCAGCAGGTCCTGGCCAATCAAGTCCCACAGAGCAGAATAGAGCTCAACCGGTAAGCCGTCGCTTCCAGGAGTTTTATTCTTTTCGAAGCACTCGAGGGCTTTGGTCAGCTTGTCCAGAGATAGCGGCTGGTCCAGCCTCTCCCGTGTTCTGTCGTCTAAGCACTCTTCAGCTCAGCAGTAATTGGTCTGGAAACCCCTGCCTGTCCTGGTGTTCAGTTTGCAAGAATTTTACCTGCAAATGCGCAGATTCCCCTTTAAAGGCAGCCTGGCTTTGAGAAAAAGTATATTGGCAATAACACGTGGTCTGCAGTAATAGTGTGATTTCTTTTTGTGTGCAGAGTTTGCTGGTAGTGTTGAGGACAGAGTAACATTGAAGGTGCAGGAACGCATGCTAAAATCATTCACTAAGATGTGTAAAGAAATTTGCTGTATTACTTACCTCAACCAGAGTGTCTGAAGTCACAGTGTTAATTGTGGCCCTGCTCCCAAAAGTTTAGATTAGATTACTTACAGTGTGGAAACAGGCCCTTCGGCCCAACAAGTCCACACCGACCCGCCGAAGCGACAACCCACCCATACCCACATATACCCCTTACCTAACACTACGGGCAATTTAGCATGGCCAACTCACCTGACACGCACATCTTTGGACTGTGGGAGGAAACCGGAGCACCCGGAGGAAACCCACGCAGACACGGGGAGAACGTGCAAACTCCACACAGTCAGTCGCCTGAGGCGGGAATTGAACCCAGGTCTCTGGCGCTGTGCGGCAGCAGTGCTAACCACTGTGCCACCGTGCCGTGTAAGTTATGTGCATGCAACTCATGCTTACATATTTCAATCCACATGCTCATCGACAGACAACACAATGGTTGGTCTTATCACCACTAATACAAGAACTTACAAAATTGGAAAACTGGTTGATAATTCTGCCATCCAAATTCTGATTTATCTTTATGCAGCCCTTAAACAATAGATCACTAACATTAGCAGGTAAAATGTTCTTTCAAATTATCTCATCACCAAACCAAAAGATCATACACCTACCGACACCAGAAATCTCAGCCTTGCTTGGATAGCATTTATTTCAAGTGAGTTGTTGCTTTTAATCATATGTAATTAATACATTTCGGTATGCATTACACAGTACTTAGCAGCCATGCCACATCTAAAATGAGCCTCAGGCACTAATTTTCACTGGCATTTCTGCCATAAAGACAAATGGATGATCACTGTGGTTTGGAATGTTGTCTCGGTCAGCTGTTGATGAGACCCTTTAAATCTCTTTAAGACTTGGGTATCCTAACCCATCATCACCAAATTATACATTGACCTTATAGTCGTTCATAAAGTCTCCGATTATGGAAAAGATAACTGACAGGTAGAGGCCAAATTTGCATAATGAACTGTTTAAATATTCAGATCTCATTTCTGCTGTAAGGCATTATTTGTCCGTAGGAGCCTTAACAACTACTGACCCTTTCAAAACCAACATTGTTTGTCAAATCACATTAGATTCATGTTGGCTTACTGACAGCTCCGATCATTCTCTAGATTTTGAAGCAACAATGAAATAAATATTTGTGACATAGTCTTCCTCATGTATGCAAAACATTCCCTCTCAAGTTCTTCAGTGGCCACAAATAAGTTACTTTGCTTTAAGGTAAAAAACAGTGCAGGTCAGTTAACTATGCAAATTTGACATTTCATAACTCATTAAGAGATTCATGGATTCACATCTCCCCATACTCCCATGAATTGCCGTGTTTTCAGAATTCACACCTGATGCAACAGAAATAATCAATGTAGAATCAGTTGGCCATTTATATAGATGGCATTGGGGTCACTAGAGCTTGTTTAATATGGAAATCAAAGTTTTTTTTTAAAACAATGTGAGACATTGAGGAATGGATGAAGTGGAACTAAAACAAAAATTTAACAATACCAAATTCAGCATATGAAGCCAAAGGATCAAGGGTGGAATGGGAGTGTCGAATAATTAAAGAGTTGCATTGGTTTGAGGATGGGAAGGTATGGGCTAAAATTTAGATTGCTCTTGAAGTGACAGCTAATGAGGATGCTGTCTGTACTTACACGATGAACATAAGAATTAGGAGCTGGGAAGGATATTTGGTCCTTTGAGTTTGGATCCTCATCCCCCACCCACCCCACCACCACCACCACCTTTAACGAGGCTGACAGAAGGACAATGACAAACTGTTGTCTTGGCCTCATTTGTATTTATGGATGAGATATGGGCGTCAATCCAATTCCAAAGGCAACTCACTGAAGAGAGATTGGCTGCCTTGAATTTTGGTGAGAGGGGTTGGCAATCCTGCGGCATATAAGTGTGATCCAGCAATCGTCCACCCTCCTGCTCCTCCTGGCTCCATATTCAGGGCAGTTAAAATCTCTTAATTTACCTTCTGAGTGTTGGTTTTGCTGGCATGCATCTGAAAACATGCAGAGTGAATACTAAATTAATTTAACAGTTACATTCTAAATTCTGAAACCATATGATCAGTTGTCCTGTTCTAGGAAGAATTAAGAGATTCGCCGGAATGCACATGTTGGCACCTTCCCTTAGTCAGAAACTTAGAGGATGCTGTTCACAAATGCAAGCCTGTCAGATCCACTTAACTGTAGATGTTGAACAAACTAGTACAGTAACTGGGAGTAGCCAAGAAAACTGTGGTAATGTATTTATATTAATGTTACACATGTGAAGATGCTGAAATTGGTTCTTGCTTATTGATTCGCATGGTAAATGGTTTAAAGTGATTCTAATGTAATTGATAGATATGTAGGCAATATTCATATGTGAGCAGACTTGACATCGAATTTAAAAATTTCAGAGCATGAGCGTCTTCCTCCTTGTTTATTACCTATGCTCATAATCCCAGGTCCTGTCATGAAATGGGTTGCTTTCAGCACAGCCAACCTGTTTCCAACTACCCATAGTTCCCATTGTCTAACTTCTCTTCTTCTCCATTCTCCTATCAACAATCCCTTTATCTACCTATCCTTTAATCTCTCCCTTTCTGGGCTCCCTCTCCACCTATCCATTCACTCCTTTTCCCCCAGCTCCCAGCATCCTGCATAAATACTACTTTTTCCCATCTACTTCTAATTCTGAAGAAGGGACACTGGACTTGAAATGTTAATTTTTCTCTCCCCAGATGCTGCCAGACTGACTGACATGGATATTGTTCAGATTTGGAACTGGACAATGGTTTTCTTTTTGACAGTGCTATTGTTTATCTATTTTTGACTAAGAATGTTGTGTTGCATATTATTCTTTGTTTGAATACCTGAAGTCAAATGGAGAGATTGAAAGGTTGGTCTAATTACATTAGGTGCTAAAAAGTTCCTATTAGTTGACTTTGAAAATGATCTTTAAATCAGTCAAAATTCATTTCTTCTGTGTTATTCTCATCTCAAATGTTGAATTTGAAATTGTTGATGAAGAGAAATAATCCAAAAAACATTAAAAACTTTTTGCTCCAAATTTTCTCTTCTCCAATTCATTAGTGGAGGTGATCACAGTTTGTTAGGCCATTGACATTGTACACAATATACAACATTGCTAAGTGGCCAATATTTATGTGTGACTCTTCATTTTGAGTGAGATTCTTCATTCATGGTATATTAATTTTACATCGATCCTGTGTCTACAATGTGCACACATTCAACAAGTATCACAGGTTAGGAATTGGAACTGTAAATATGCATGGTTTTCTCTTCACTATCTCAGAAGCAAGTTTGAAGCTGAATCTTGTGCTGATGGCCATAGCCCTACCTATCAGTCAATGAAAGGTCAGCAACAAGCTTATTTCAGATAACCTGGGAAATTATGACTAGATTTTACAGTCATTGGGTTAATTGTCTAAAATTGTGACTTCAACCCCTGTGGACAGATGTTCATCTCTGAGAGCTGCTGTCCAAACAGATGGAGCTCCTCTCGAGTCCCACCAGTGCCACAGGAAATGCTGCCCACTACAGGGATGTGACTTGGCACACCCATGTAACTTGGCACTCCCCTGTAATATCCCAGTTCCTATTGGTAAAACACCAGTGATAGAGGGATGAGACTGTTCAGTAACAATTAATCAGTCACTTAAGGGTCTCAGTTAACTCAAGTGTGGATGGGTTGTCAGCCACCTATCCAGTCACTGATAGAAGTACCAGCTGAGACAGGGAGGCTGCAGGCACAGCATTTACCCACTCCCAACAAATTTTATACTTTCACTTCCAAATAGAAGGAGGGTTTATATAAATTTCCAGCCTCCTGGCTTTTTAATCTTGGAGAGAAGTGGGTCTGAGCTGAGTACAAAATCTTTGAATGATCAGTGATGATTGTAAATCTTTTATTGAGTTTTTTTTACATTAACTGGCTTTGGATTTGAGAGACATTACAGCTACCTCCACACCAAGATTCATACTTTTCATCGGGCTCCACTTCATTATAAGCAGGAACAGGAAATGTCAGCTGAGTTCAGCTAACTGCAGAATCTGGAATTCAAATGCTGCATCTTTCTGATCAATATTGATTTGACTTTCTATGAACATATTGAATCATCAAGGCATAAAATTTGATTCTTAAATTGGAAAATGTTCTAATGCAGCATGTTAAAATTTCATGTCTTTCAATGTTGATATTGCTCATGAACAAATCATGACAATCAACTACATTCTCTATATATTTAATAGGAAACGGGTAATGTGGACTTCACTGAGAAAATATATTTCAATTATATAACCAATTATACTATTTTGCTCTTTTCTCTTTACTGATGATGCATGCTAAAATCTGTCTCGCCTCCCTCAAATAGGGTAGATGCTGATTAAAACAATGTTGCCAGCACTCAGTTGATATCTCTATCTGCTTAATTTTATTTTATTTTGGCTTGATTTGCTTGGTAGTTATATACATGAGTATTCATGAGTTGAATAATATTTATACCAAATAAAATTTTGATTCAGACAGATTATTCCTCTAATTATTCAACAGATGAAACACTAGCTATAGAATCCCAATGAATCTATCAACCTGAGGCACTGAATGCAACGTCAAGTCACTCTCTGATTTCAAGTGGAAAACAAACTAATTATGTGGAAATATGGTAATTTAATGTGCTGTAGGACTGGTTCCTCATCTCATTAGTGTTGATCTTTATTATCTACTCCCTGAATTATTTCTTCCAGGAAGAAATGCCCTTTCTAAACACATGAACAATTTTGACCAGTCTGCCATTTTTACTTCATGAAGTCAATTTACATAATTGGAAGTTACTGTTCAGAAGAAGTGATATCTTTAAAATGGACAATTATCATTCACTGCATTATATCCATGCTAATGTTCAGTTGCTAATTATAAGCAAAAATGGGCAAGCGATCTGTCAGCGGATATTGAGCTCTGTTCCACTTGACACTGGGCAATCCAATATATCAGTATTTAGGAGAAACAATTTGTCAGATTGAAAATATCTACAATTTACTCCTAAATCATTCTTGTTAACAAATGATTTGATTTGTCAAAATAATATATCAGACCTGCAAATTACATCAACTGTAATCCAATATATAGTAGGTTTGCCCCCTAGATGTTATCGACATTTCGGGCAAAAGCCCTTCATCAGGAATAAAACCTTATTCCTGATGAAGGACTTTTGCCCGAAACATCGATTTCGCTGCTCCTTGGATGCTGCCTGAACTGCTGTGCTCTTCCAGCACCACTAATCCAGAATCTGGTTTCCAGCATCTGCAGTCATTGTTTTTACCTCCTAGATGTTATCCCTCATTCACTTCCTGTTATTAATTTTGTTGGTCCCTTATAATAGATTACTACGTGTGTACGATAAAACTATGTTGTTCCAGTTAGATATTCATTAATCTTTCTTTCTCTTTAATATTAAGTTTTATTGGAATATTAGGATAGCTAAACAATGTATAATTGTAAGAGATTCTATAGTCTTTAGTGGAGCTAAGTTATCTACCATGTGTTCTTAGAGGAGCTATCCTTACTTTTACCAAATACCACAAAAAAAATTCTGTCCACTAAAAGTATTACCCACATCTATGTCTCATAATGTGGCAAGTAATATTTATACTGTACAAGTGCCAGGCAATGACCATCTCCAAGAAGAGGGAACCTAACCATCATGTTTTGACATTCTATGGCATCACCATCACTGAATCTTCTATTCTCAAAGTCCTGGGGGTTATTATTGACAGAAACACAATTGCATTAGCCATAAATACTGTGGCCATAAGAGCAAGTCAGAGGTTAGGAACCCTGCAGTGAATACTTCACCTCTTAGTCAGGAGTGTGATAGAATGTTGGCTTGATGAATGCAGCTCCTACAAGGTTGACATCATCTAGAACAAACAGCCTGCTTTATTGCCACTACATTCGCAAACATTCATTTCCTCCATCATTGACACTCAGTACCAGCAGTGTATGTATCATCCTCAGGATGCACTGCTAAAAATTCACCATGGCTCCTTCGACTTCACCTTCCAATCCCACAACCGCTACCATCTAGAGGGACATGAACAGCAGATATGTGGGCATAGCCCCACCTGCAAGCTTCCCTCCAAGTCACTCACCATCCAGACTTGGAAATGTCATATTATTCCTTCAGTGTCACTGGGTCAAAATCCTGGAATTCCCTTCTTGATAGCATTGTTGGTGTGCCTACACCAATGCCAGCAGTGGTTCAGGGCAACTTTTCAGGGGCAGCTAGAGATGGACAATAAGTTCTGTCATAGACAGCATTGTTTACATCTCATAATTTTTAAAAATTGTTTGGAACAGTGTTAATGCATGAGAAGTGCTGTATTGTATACATCTTCAGCTAAGCAACAATGTATGAGCATTATTCTTGAAAAATTATAGAAACTCAAGAATAATTGCAAACAAAAAACCTCAAAATCTTTGGAGGTATGAAGGATTTTGTCTTTCGATATCATGTGTTGGAATTTAAACAACTAACAACCACAGCAGAACTGCAATTCAAATATCGTTGAGAAATATGAGGCTGAATTTTCACAAACCCGATTAACATCAATAATGAAAGGATATAAATTTAAGGTGAAGACAGGAGGCTTAGAGGGAATGTGAGGAAATTTCTTTTCACCAAGAGGATGATGGGAATTAGAACGCACTGCCTCAGAGGATAGGAGAGGCGGGAAACTTCGCAACTTTTAATACGCATGTGGATGAGCACTTGAAATGCCACAACATTCAAAGCTATAGGCTAATTGCTGAAATTGGTTTAGTGCAGATGGGTTAGCACAGACTTGATGGACTGAAGGACCTCTTCTGTACTGTGTGATTCTCTGGCAAGGGGAATGGGAAATTATAATGAGATTAGATAAATTGGACTTTTACGCAAATAAAGTCTGATTTTCCACTTAATATTTGAATGGTGAGATATGAATCTCACTCCTTGGTGGTGATAGTGCATGCACATGAGCCTAACATCTCATTAATATGTATTTTTGTTACATTTATAGACAATTTGTTATTCTCCCAGACAGATGGTGATAGTTCCCAACATGAAAGTCAGAGCAATACCTTGCAGGCTTCAGCTTGCTGCTTACTTCTTCAGTAATCTAGTAATCAGGAGGTAGTATTCCTCAACTTTGCATACCATGCACCATGGACAAAGACCTCCTACATCCTTCATCAATGGAGTTCAACATCTGACACATACCAGTCTTAACACATTATCACAGCACATCTCCAACTCACTTAGAACACAGTTATCCAATTTAACATTGCATTTTGGAGTACACCACCACCATTCATTGTCATGTTTCTGCCCAGCTGCTTTGTGCATGAAAAGACAAGACCTCATCTCATGCATCACAGCAGGGCTCCCTTCTGGCTTCTTCACTTGCCGTTTAGGTGCTTACTCACTTCACGCTATTTGAATGCTCACAGCCTTGCCTTGCCCTGTCTTTTTGTACTTTGCCATCTCATTTTGAGCTTACAGATTTACAGTACTTCTGGATCACCTTGCCTTGTAACACAGATACAAAGCCAGGCACCATGGCATGTTGTCAGTGATGCTCAGTCAAGGACTGGGCATGTTACTGCATATCATTGCACTACATCAATATCACACCTTCAACATATACCAGCAGCATATGTAGAAAAAATACGGCATGCGCCTCGATCCACGTCAAGGAGTAGTCCTCAGGCAACTGAGGGGGTCCACAATCATTCAGGAGGTTTTGCTACAGTTAGTCAAAGGTAGCAACTGATCTCAGTTCAGACAGTTGGACATGGTCAGTTGGTGACATGGGGCGATCAGGGATTCTGTAACACCATTGTCTAGGAAGTGGGCCACAGGCAAGCACACAGGTCCAGAACATACAGTCTAGGAATTACATAGAACATAGATCAGTACGGCACAGTACAGGCCCTTCAACCCTTGATGTTGTGCCAGCGTTTTATCCTGCTCTAAGATCAGACTAACCTACATGCCCTTCTTTGTACTATGTGCCTGTCCAAGAGTTGCTTCAATATCCCTAATGTATCTAACTCTGCCATCACTGCTGGCAGTGCATTCCACGCACCCACCGCTCTTGAGTAAAGATCTTACCTCTGACATCTCCCCTAAACCTTCCTCCAATTACCTTAAAATTATGTCCCCTCGTGACAGACAATTCCACCATGGGAAAAATTCTCTGGCTATCCATTCTATCTATGTCTCTGAACATCTTGTACACCTCTATCAAGTAACCTCTCATCTTTCGTTGCTCCAATGAGAAAGCCCTAGCTCCATTAACCTTTCTTCATAAGACATGCCCCCCAGTCCAGGCAGCATCCTGGTAAATCTCCTCTGCACCCTCTCTAAACATTCCACATCCTTCCTAGAATGAGGCAACCAGAACTGAACGCAATATTCCAAGTGTGGTCTAACCAGGGTTGTATCTTGTGGCTCTTAAACTCAATCCCCCTGCTAATTAAAGCCAGCAGACCATAAGCCTCCTTAACAACCTTACCAACTTGGGTGGCAACTCTGAGGGATCTGTGGAAATGGACTCCAAGATCCCTCAGCTCCTCCACACTGCCAAGAATCCTGCCTTTAACCCTGCATTCTGCATTCAAATTCGACCTTCCAAAGTGAATGTCTTTACACATTTGCCAATTAGCAGCCTAGTTTTGCATCCTGTCAATGTCCTGTTGCAACCTACAACAGTCCTCCACACGATCCACAACTCCACCAACCTCCGTGTCATTGCCGACCTTACTAATCCACCCTTCCGCTTCCTCATCCAAGTCATTTATAAAAATCACAAAGAGCAGAGGTCCCAGAACTGATCCTTGTGGAACACCACTGGTCGACAACCTCCAGGATGAATACTTTCCATCTTCCAACACCCTCTGTCTTCTATGGGGCAGTCAGTTCTATATTGAGACAGCCAAATATCCCTGTATCTCATGCCTCCTTAATTTCTGAATGAGCCTACCATTGGGAACATTTTCAAACACCAAGCTAAAATCCATATTCACCACATTCACAGCTCTATCTTCATCAACATGTTTTGTCACATCCTCAAAGAATTCAGTAAGGTTTATAAGGCATATCTGCCCCTCACAAAGCCATGCTGACTATCTCTAATCAAACTATGGCTTTCCAAGTAATCATAAATCCTGTCTGTTAGAATCCTTTCCAATACTTTGCCCACCACTGACATAAGACTGACGGGTTTGTAATTCCAAGGACCATTCCTATTCCCTTTCTTGAGCAAGGGAATAATTGTTGCCACCCTCCAGTCATCTGACAGTCCTCCAGTGGACCGTGAGGATGCAAAGATCATTGCCAAAGGCGCAGCAATCTCTTCCATCACATCTGCAGTAATCTAGGATATATCTCCTTTTGATAGTCCAAAGATGTGCAGGTCAGGTGGATTTGCCATGCTAAATTGCCCATTGTGTTAGGTGCATTAGTCAGAGGGAAATGGATCTGGGTGGGTTACTCTTCGGAGGGTCGGTGTGGACTTGTTGGGCTGAAGGGCCTGTTTCCACACTATAGGGAATCTAATCCTAATCTAATCTAATCTGGCCCAAGAGGTTTATCTATCCTTATGTTTTTTCAAAATTTTCAGCACATCTTCCTTCTTAACATCTACCTATTCTAGCTTATCATAATGTTTCATGCTGTCCTCAGAAACATCAAGGTCCCTCTCAGTAGTGAATACTGAAGGAAAGTATTCACTAAGGACCTATCCTACTTCCTCTGACTCCAGGCACAAGTTCCCTGTACTATCCCTGATCAGCCCTACCCTCACTCTGGCCACCCTCTTGTTCCTCGCATAAGTGTAGAATGCCCTAAGGTTTTCCTTAATCCTACTTGCTAAAGCTTTATCATGCCCCTTCTAGCTCTCCCAAGTCTATTCTTCAGTTCCTTCCTGGCGACCTTATAATATTCAAAAGCACTGTTTGATCCTGGTCTCCTCACCCTTAAGTAAGCTTTTTTCTTCCTCTTGACGAGGTGTTCAGTGGGATAAACCTGTCCAGCACTATCAGCATTGCTTCCTAAACAACTTTCACATTTCTGTCATGCATTTCCCTGAGAATATCTGTTCCCAATTTAGGTGCTCCAGTTCCTGCCTAATAGTATTGTATGTCCCCCTTCCCTAAATAAATACATTCCTACACTATCTGCTCCAATCGTCTCCATAAGTATAGTAAAGGTCAGAGAGTTGTGATCACTATCATCAAAATGCTCCCCCCCCCCCGAGAGAACCTGGCAAGGTTCATTGCCAAGTACCAAATCCAATATGGCCTCCCGTCCAGTCGGCCTATGTACATATTGCGTCAGGATCCTTCCTGGACACACCTGGCAAAAACTGCTCTATCCAAACTATTTGAACTAAGGAGATTCCAATCAATATTAGGGAAGTTAAAGTTCACCCATGAAAGCAACCCTGTTACTTCTGCATCTTTCCAAAACCTGCCTCCCAATCTGCTCCTCCATGTCTCTGCTGCTTTTCGTGGGCCTGTAGAAAACTCCCAATAAAATGATTGCTCCTTTCCCGTTTCTGACTTCCATCCATACTGACTCTGTAGACAAGAGCTGAAAATGTGTTTCTGGAAAAGCGCGGCAGGTCAGGCAGCATCCAAGGAGCAGGAGAATCGACGTTTCGGGCATGAGCCCTTCTTCAGGAATCCTGACCTGCTGCGCTTTTCCAGCAACACATTTCCAGCTCTGATCTCTAGCATCTGCAGTCCTCACTTTCTCCTTTTTGACTCTGTCGACAAACCCTCCTCGACAACCCCCCTTTCTGCAGCTGTAATACTACTACTGATTAGAATGACACTCCTCTACCTCTTTTACCTCTCTCACTATTCCTTTTGAAACATCTAAACATCAACAACCATTCCTACCCTTGTGAAATCCAAGTCTCTGTAATGGCAACAACCTTATTGTTCCAATTACTGATCCATGCTCAGAGTTCATCACCCTTATTCCTGATACTTCTTGCATGAAAATAGACACACTTCAACCCATTATACTGACTGCATCTTTACCCTATCAAATGCCTATTCCCCCCCCCCGCCACCCCCCACAGACTCTCTGCATGCTGCATCTGGCTGTTCACTACCTATTCTATCACCTGATCCATGGCTCAGGTTCCCTCCTGAAGAGCTCTTGCAAATTGCCCGCCCAGGATATTGATGCCCTTCCAGTTCATGTGCAACCTGTCTTTCTTGTACAGGTCCCACCTTCCCCAGAAGGTATCCCAATCATCCACATATCTGAAGCCTTCCCTCCTACATCAGCCCTGCAGCTACCTGTTCATCTGCACTCGGGCCAATTCAACTTGATAGCGAAATGATAATATATCAGAGGGTATAGGTCACAGTGAGGAGATACCTTCAACGTTCATCATCAACCTGACTTCAACAAGGGGATAAAGTAACACTTTGTTTAGCCTGGCAATGCTGTAGGGCTGGGACCCAGGGTGTATTGTTGGGAGATGATGACTTAAATGAATGAGTTAGGTGGGAACATACAGAAGCTCAAAAGTAATGAACATGGCACGGAGTACAAGGAACAAAAGAATATGAAGATTTGGTAGATTACCACAATTCATGCATGAAATGGAACTTGTGTTGCCATCTCTCCTTATCTGAATCACCAATACACATTGAAAATGAAAAATGAACTTTTGCCAGCACACATGGAGTGAATGAATGATTTTTTTTATCTGTGTGATTACATAGGCTTTACTTGTGAACAATGTGATGCCTATGAAGGGCAATTTCATTAGTCAGGCACTTCACAGTAAGGTCCGAAAGACTTGGATAATTGTACCCTGCATGTGAAATATTTGCTCTGCCTAACTATGTGGGGAACAAATGTTGGCCACAAGTGATCTTGACTATGTCCCCTGGTCATTACAAATTGATTATAATCATTTCAGTGAAGCACAAGTAATCTGAGTAGCCCTGAAAAGTGTCACCTGGGGGGCCATAATTCAAAAAGACAATCCAAGATCTCATTTGTTGCACATGGGCACAGTGCTCAATTCCTTTCTTATTTTAAGATAGGTATTTGCCAACATGATCTAACATGCAGTCCTGCTTTTCTTGGATGATGTGGGTGGGGCTGGGTGTACAAGGGTGGAGGAGCTGGGGGGCACGAGTGTGGAGGAGCTGGGGGGCACAAGCTTTTACTGGTCTTAATGAACCTACAATCTACGGTAGTTTTTGTTGGATATGGCTTGTGCTGCATACATTGGAATAAAGTACCCTGTGTCAATTGTAGAGGCATTCCATGGCTTTCCTTGTTGGAGTACTCTATCTCCTACTATAAAAGAAAATGCTAAACGCAGCAGGAGTTACAGCAGGAGTTATTATCACTGTGCTGCTGTGCAGCGAGGATGTAAAGATATACAGGAGGAACAAAATGGCAGCAAGCTCAGGACCAGCAGCAATCTCTGGCAGCTGTTGAAAAACTTTCATGCTGAGAAATTGAATATGAAGGTCCCCTCAAGTGGTGAAGGAGATACAGGAAGCCATCAGATTACTGAGGTGCAGTGTCATTGCAGACTCAGGATGTCCCTGGACACCATTCCAGAACTATGCCATATGCAATTGGCTACTTCTAAGGAAGCACTGGGGACCTGCATGGGATCATTTAATCCTCAAACCACAAATGTATAAAGTCTATTACGAATGTACCTTGTAACAGGTCACCAGTTCATCTCATTTCCCCATGACAAGGTCAGTTCTACAGCCTGGGGAAGTAGACTTTGCCAACATTCCTGGCTTCTCCAAGGTACAGGTTGACTATGGACTTTATGTACTTGCATTGAGAGTACCATAATCATGACGTGTCACACTTCACCAACAGAAAAGAGGTTTAGTCCATCAACATATAATTCAGTACTGGTGATTGGTGTCATATTTTGGAAGTCTATATCCTTGAGAATACATTTGTTCCTGCTTCACTTCAAGGACCAGATGCATTACAAGGGTAGTTACTGAAAAAGAAAGGCTGTGACCATTAATGAATCTATTACACAACACCTTGATTGTGGCTGATCTCAGATACATTGCAGTTCATTGTTTGACCAGGCCCATCAGGGACAGATAATATCCCTACTGAAGACTGAATTCTGATGCTTGAATCAGTTTGACAGGGCCTTGCAATATGGTTGTACAACATAATGCTTGCAATGCCCTTTCAAACACAACTAGAGCAGGCAGTGCGGGATGTGATGGACCCAGAAGAACAGGGAGAGTGGCAGCAGTTTTCTGAGGAGGAAGATGAGGACATTGAGCAGGGAGAACATCACTGTCACGACAATAGAGTGATGGAGTGTCAGACACAACAAGCAAGACAGGATCTGATTGACACCCAGTTCCAACCAATGTGACCTAGACACAGTGATCATTCAGTGACTGTAAATTAAAAGCCAAGTAACCCCTATTTTCTAGGGAACAAATGCAGCTCTTTTTATTTGTTTTCACTTCACTGTCTCTGTTCAATAAAAGTTAACATTTTCAATTTTTTGAAGTCATAAGACAAGCTTACACAAGTTTTGCTAATCTCAAGTTTTGGCTATTTCAAAGCTGAGATGGACAGGTTTTTAACCAGTAAGGGTGTCAAGGTTTGTGGGGTTAAGACAGGAAAGTAGAGTTGTGGATTATCAGATCAGCCATGATCTTAATGAATGGCAGAGCAGACTCGATGGGCTGAATGGCCCACTTCTGCTCCTACGTTTTATGATGTAATGCTCTGAACAGGACTTCACAAAGTGGAGATTGAGACCCCCAGTGAAGTTATGAGCCAAACTTTTGGGATTTTGAGTTGACTGTCAGCAATGTCCTCCTGAGTCATAACTTGTGCTCCTGTTCTCACTGCTTCCCCCCTGCTCCAGTTCCAACTGAGAGGCATCACAACAATTTTAAAACCTCAGTATAGGATGGGAAACTATTTGGGAAGCACTAAAATATAAGCTCCAGTCCACAAAAGATATGGTTCCACTGCTACTTGAGGCAATATAACTAATACCAATGACCCAGGTTTTTAAATCATGTCGATGTCTGTAATTCTTCATTGAATCCACATGGGACTTAATATGCCACCTTCAATCTGAAAACCACATCAAAAGTATACAGAAGTTCCCTACATGCTGCAATTTTCCCACACCAAGCCATTATTAAATTTAATTTGTGGAGAAGGCATCTTTAGATAGCAGCATGTGAAGAGTTGCTCGATATTTTAAGAAATTTGAATATGTAGAATTTTCTGTTCTGTGGATATCACTTCATGCTGAACCTAAAACATATGAATTTGCTTTCTTATCACAATTCCAGCTGAAAGATTTAGAATTACAAGCATGTGTACACAATTTGTGGCAATAATTAGCCTATACTTAACTCATTTGTTTATGAGTCTAAAAGCTAATTTTACACAGACCATAGCAACTTAGATCATAGTGATAAGTTTCAATATGAAATGAATTCAAAAAGTCTTCAGTTTAAATAAATATTTTAAAATGATTTGTCATGCCCCTAAATGTCCATATGAAATGATATATGGCTAGTTTACACCTAATTGACTGAAACTGATTAGAATGGAAAAGATTCCTTTTTTACACGATGACTTCATGGCTCTGTCACTTAAAGGATTAATTGGGAATTCTGTCTGTGGTTGATGATTCATCAGGTATCTCGAAAACTAACAGTGGAATTTATATTTATTTGTCTTGCTGAAAAGTGAAATAAAACACTGCACCTGTACATTTTTTTATGTTATCAATAATTCTCACCTGGCTTTGAAGGAACTAATTCTAAAATGATCATAAACAGTACAACATCAAATTTGATAGTAAAAATTTGCATCAGAAATCTCATCCAGTAAAAACATTTCTCTGCCAAAGAGAACTCACTCCACATTTAAGACAAGTTGAGTGGTTAACTCTTTCAGTTCAACCCCATACCTGGCTCTATTTATTACCTGTATGACATTATGAGCAGTATAAGAAACACAGTAATGTCTTTGAAGTACACACTGCATTCAATAAGCTTTTTTTTTATTTTGCCAGTTTCAGGTTGCACATTTGTTTCATTTTGCCGACTATTCAATTTGTTAGGTATTCTCTACATTCTATCAAGACTTTTATTATTCAATTTCGTCAACTTGGCAGTGAGTACAATTATGGGTTGAGCATGAATTCACCTTTTCCTGTGGCATATTCAATTGTATCAAATACTCGATTCTACAGCTTTCCCGAACTTTCATATCAAGGTTTGATAACTGTTGCAACCCCTCAGTGAGCAATAGGAAAGGAGAAAATATCTATAGAGCAGAGAAAAGGGGGAACAGGTCAGCCCTTGCTGCTTCAGGGCTTGAACCTCAAAGTTTCAGTCCTGACCGACGCTTCAGGAAGCTCTCTAACTAGAAAGTGATCAAGGGGGAAATGGAAAAAATATGTTCAGAGCATGGTGAAAGGGTAATGCAATGTTTACTACGACAATTTCATGTTGTATGATGAGCAGAAGGGATTCAAACAGGAGGTTTCAGGAATGATGAGCATGGGATGTGAAATAATGATGATGAAATCTGAAAAAGGTAATGGCAGACATCTGTATGGGTGGACTTATGTTTTAGAAACGCACATTAGCGACCTCCATTTTGCAACAGTGACGGGAGTAGTGAGAGTGCGGACCAGGGGGCTGCCGAGAAGGTAACTTTCCCATTTAAATACTCACCCTGAGGAATCAGCAGCCTTCATTTTTCAGCAGGTGTGGGAGCGGGGAGAGTGAGGAGCTGAGTGGGAGCAGGGGGAGCGAGGAGCTGAGTGGGAGCGGGGAGAGTGAGGAGCTGAGTGGGGGAGCGGAGAGAGTGAGGAGCTGAGTGGGAGCGGGGAGCGCGAGGACCTGAGTGGGGAGCGGGGGAGCGAGGAGCTGAGTGGGAGTGGGGAGAGTGAGGAGCTGAGTGGGAGCAGGGAGAGTGCAGAGCTGAGTGGGAGTGGGGAGAGTGCGGAGCTGAGTGGGAGCAGGGAGAGTGCGGAGCTGAGTGGGAGCAGTTGAGTTGCATTCTGGGAAGATGAGTTAACTAATATATTTGGGCAGCTGCTAAACCAAAGACACTACACGTGTAGCATCTCCCACCCGCCCTCCTCCTGAAATCAAGAAAAAAGACTCTGTGTTGTGTTGATAAGGTAAGGATTTTCTTTTTCTTTTTTACTGTGTGCTGGTAAGTAGTGTGATTGGTTAAAAAAAAGTTTCACTTATCTATTATTTTATATTATAGCTGGACTAAGTTAAGCATAAGAGTAAAACTGACAAGAGAACTCAGATCCGTGTTACGCTCCTCTTGCTCAATGTGGGAGCTCAGGGACATGGCTGATGTCCCTGACTCCTTCATGTGCAGCAAGTGTGTCCAGCTGCAGCTTTTGTTAGACTACATGATGGTTCTGTGGATGGACTCACTTTGGAGAATCTGCAATGCTGAGGAGGTCGTGGATAGCATGTTTAGTGAATTGGTCACACCGCAGATTAGGATTGCTGAGGGAGAAAGTGGTGACCAAAATGAGTGACCAAAAGGCAGAGAAAGAGCAGGAAGGCAGTGCATAGGTCCACTGTGATCATCTCCCTACAAAGCAGGTATACCATTTTGGATACTGTTGGGGGAGATGGTTCACCAGGGGAAGGCAACAGTAGCCAGGTTCAGGCACCGTGGCTGGCTCTGCTGTACAGAAGAGCGGGAAAAAGAGTGGAAGGGCTATGGTTGAAGGGTATTCAATTGTAAGGGGAGTAGATAGGCAGTTCTGTAGTCGGAAACAAGACTCCCGACTGTTATGTTGCCTCCCCAGTGCATGGGTCAGGGATGTCTCAGATCGGCTGCAGGACATTCTGAAGGGGGAGGACGAACAGCCAGTTGTCATGGTGCGTATAGGCACCAATGATATAGGTAATAATTGGGTTGATGTCCTACTAGCATAATTTAGGGAGTTAGTAGCTAAGTTAAAAAGTAGGACCTCAGAGGTAGTAATGTCAGTTTGCTACCAGTGCCACGTGCTAGTCAGAGTAGAAATGAAAGAAGAGGCAAGATGAATGAGTGGCTTGAGAAATGGAGCAGGAGGGAAGGGTTTAGATTTTTGGGACATTGGGACCAGTTCTGGGGGAGGTGGGGCTATTACAAATTGGACGGTCTACACCTGAGCAGGACTGGAACCAATATCCTAGGGGGTGCTTTTGCTAACGCTGTTGAGGAGGGTTTAAATCTATGTGGTAAGGGGATGGGAACCAAATAAGGAAGTTAGTGAACAGTAAGGAGGTAGTAACTAAAGCCTGTAAGGAACTAGATAATGAAGACAGTGTGACTAAGGGGAAGAGTAGGCAAGGAGCAAATGATGAAAGCAAAGGAACAGGTGGCCTGAGGTGTATAATTTTTAATGCAAGAAGTGTAGAAGATAAGGCAGATGAACTTAGGGCTTGGATTAGTATCTGGGAATATGATGTTATTGCTATTAATGAAACTTGGTTGAGGGAAGGACAAGATCGACAACTAAATATCCCAGGATATAGATGCTTCAGGCAACAGAGAGGAAAATAAAAGGGTGGAGGAATTGAATATGGATTCAGAGCAGCTGTTTGAGGGTAAATCCACATTTGATATGTGAGAGATTTTTAAAGAGAGGTTAATTAGACTGTAGGACAGACATATCCCCGTGAAAATGAGGGATAGAAGTGGCAAGATTAGGGAACGATGGATGACAGGTGAAATTGTGAGATTAGCTAAGAGGAAAAAGGAAGCATACAATAAGGTCTAGGCAACTGAAAACAGATGAAGCTTTGGAAGAATATTGTAAAAGTAGGACCAACCTGAAACAAGGAATTAAGAGGGCTAAAAGGGGTCATGAAGTACCTTTAGCAAATAGGGTTAAAGAAAATGCCAAAGCCTTTTATTCGTGTATAAGGAGCAAGAGGGTAACTAGAGAAAGGATTGCCCCACTCAAGGACAAAGAAGGAAAGTTAAGCATGGAGTCAGAGATAATGGGTGAGATTCTTAATGAGTACTTTGCAAGGAGAGGGACATGACAGATGTTGAGGTTAAGGATAGTGTTTGATTACTCTTGGTCAAGTTGGCATAAGGAGGGAGGAAGTATTGAGTATTCTAAAAAACATTAAGGTGGGCAAGTCCCCAGGCCCAGATGAGATCTATCCCAGGCTACTGAGGAAAATGAGAGAGGAAATAGTTGGGGCCAGATATCTTTGCAGCATCCTTGAACATGGGTGAGGTCCAGGAAGACTGGAGAATTGCTGATATTGTCCCCTTGTTTAAGAAGAGTAGCAAGGATAATTCATGTACGTATAGACCAGTGAGCATGCTGTCTGTGGGAAGGAAGCTGCTGGAGAAGATAATGAGGGTAGAATTTATTTACATTTGAAAAAAGTGGGCTTATTAGTGATAGGAAACATGGTTTTGTGCAAGGAGAGTCATGTCTTGCCAACGTAATAGAATTCTTTGAGGAAGTGACAAAGTTTATTGATGAATGATGGACTATAGATGTCATATACATGGACTTCATTAAGGTATTTGATAAGGTTCCTCATGGTAGGCTGATGGTGAAAGTGAAGTTGCATGAGGTCCACGATGTACTAGCTAGATGGATAGAGAATGGGCTGGGCAACAGGAGACAGAGAGTAATAGTGGAAGGGAGTTTCTCAAAATGGAGAACTGTGACTGGAGTGTTCCACAAGGATCCGTTCTGGAACCACTGTTGCTTGTGATGTACATAAATGATCTAGAAGAAGGTATAGGTGGTCTGATTAGCAAGTTTGCAGATCACACTAAGTTGGTGAAGTAGCACATAGTGAAGGGGACTGTCAAAGAATGCAGCAGAATATAGATAGATTGGAGAGTTGGACAGAGAAATGGCAGGTGGAGTTCAATCCGAGGTGATGCATTTTGGAAGATCCAATTCTAGAGCGAACTATACAGTAAATGGAAAAGCCCTGGGGAACACTGATGCACAGAGAGATCTGGGTGTTCAGGCCCATTGTACCCTGAAGGTGTGAACGCAGGTCGATAGAGTGGTCAAGAAGGCATATGACATGTCTTCCTTCTTCAGATGGGGTATTGAGTACAAGAGTTGGCAAGTCAGGTTACAGTTGTACAGGACTTTGATTGAGCCACATTTGGAATACTGCGTGCAGTTCCAGTCGCCACATTACCAGAAACATGTGCATGCTTTGGAGAGGGTGCAGAGGAGGTTCACCAGGGTGTTGCCTGATATGGAGGATGTTAGCTATGAAGACAGGTTGAGTAGATTAGGATTATTTTCATTAGAAAAATGGAGGTTGAAGGGGGAACTGATTGAGGATGACAAAATAGTAAGAGGTATAGACAGGGTGGATAGCAAGAAGCTTTTTTCCAGAGTGGCAGACTCAATTACTATGGGTCATGAGTTCAAGGTGAAAGGGGAAAGGTTTAAGGGAGATATATGTGGAAAGTTCTGTACATGAAAGGTGGCGGGTACCTGGAACCCATTGCCAGTGGAGGTGTTAGAGGCAGGCACGATAGCATTCTTTAAGATGTATCTAGATAGATACATGTATGGGTAGGGAGTGGAGGGATACAGATCCTTGGAAAATAAAGGATCTTGATTGCTGCAGGCTTGGAGAGCCAAAGGGCCTGTTCCTGTGCTGCAATTTTCTTTGTTCTTTATTCAATAAGTAATATGATGGACAACTGAGCTACATAACAGAAAGGAGTGAGAGGATGCAGATGAGGACCATGCAGATGAGTGTTACAGGTTTCTGCTATCAAGCAAAATGTTAGTAGAGCTTCAGATATGCATGGTGATTCCACAAAGCCTTTCTCAAGATCTGGAGCTAATGAGTAGGACAGGAGTGAAATTGATTGGATGATACTATATTATCCTACAGATATCTGAAAGAAGTTCCAACTTGATGCAGAACACCTACATAAATGAGATTACAAACTATGCAAAGCAGCATCCCAGATGTATTGGATCAAATTCAATTAACTAACACTCAGTGATTGAAGTGCATTTCTAATTCCATGAGATTTGTTTGTTGATCACTGATAACAATTCTGCTCACAGTAGCAATGTGGTAACTCATGTCTACGCCTCAGAGGCAGCATTAAGATAAGGTTTTACTTTAATTATAATGGGGTTAGTGAAAGAGAGCAGATCTTTGGTGGGCTCTGACTGCTAAATGATTGCATTCTGTGAATCTGTGAATACTGAATGCGTAGTAAAGTGTGCTAAGATGTATGGAATGAGTCTGGTTCTCAGCTGCCCTGCAACAACTGGGCTGGTTTCCTGTTTCATCAGGTTGTGTATTCAGCAATAACATTGTCAGCTTCCCTCACATTCCCCATGTGCTTCACTGATTGTAAAGTTGTCGAAACACACATATTAGATTAGGTTAGGTTAGATTCCCTACAGTGTGGAAACAGGCCCTTCAGCCCAACAAGTCCACATCGATCCTCCGAAGAGCAACCGTCCCAGACACATTCCCCTACATTTACCCCTGACTAATGCACCTAACACTATGGGCAATTCAGCATGGTCAGTTCACCTAACCTGCACATCTTTAGACTGTGGGAGGAAACTGGAGAACCCAGAGGAAACCCATGCAGACACGGAGAGAACGTGCAAACTCCACACAGACAGTTGCCCGAGGCAGGGATTGAACCCGGGTCTCTGGCGCTGTGAGGCAGCAGTGTTAACCACTGAGCCACTGTGCCACCCAAAGCAAAGGAGCAAGCACTCAAGCAATGCTGTTTAATATTCAATTAATGTTGCTATATGTCACAAAGCACACTAATCAATCTAGACCATCATTTGAATCATGAACTAGCTAACACAATTTTTACCTTGTGCCATGTAAGTTTCATTGCAGCATTCCCATGTATCTCTTGTGTTCAATGAGGCAGTGTCATGGGCCATGACTCTGAACATGATATTGGGCTAATTAATTATTATAGCAATAGGATGCTTCATGGTATGACATGAATTGAAGGTTGTGCATACCATTGCAAGTGATTGACCCCGTATGGTTTGGAAACTCTTACGGTTTATGGATGATTCTTTTGTGTGATCAACAATCCTGGAAAATTCAACAATTATTTGACTTGAGGTTTCACAACATCTCTACAGGAGTCACTCAGGTAGTACTTCATTAATTATCTTCCTTGCCATATCAGGCCAGAGTGAGAATTTTTGCTGAGGATTGCACAATGCTCAGCATCTTTTACAACTCCTCAGATAGTGAAAATGTCAATGTTCAAATGCAGTCAGTCCTTGGCATTAGATTAGTTTGATAAGTGGCAAGTCATCTTCATGCCACACAAATGCCAGGCAGTGGTCCTCTCCAGAAAGAGAGAATTTAATCATTTCCCTGTGACATTCAATGGCCAACACCTTGGGGAATCCCATTGACGAGTAACTGAACTGGACAAACTTTAACAATGTTGCAACTGCAAGAGTAGATCAGACGCAAGGAATTCTATGGTAAATGATTTGCCCATGACTCGCCAAAGGTCTGTCCATAAAGCACAAGCTTGATGTGTGATGAAATACTTTCCACGCCTGTGAGTGCAGATCCAAAAATATTCAAGAAGCTCAACACCATCTAAGACAAATTTGCTTGATTGGCACTCTATTCACCAAATTTAGTATTCACTCACTCTACTATTGATGCACAAAGCTAACAGTTGTACATTCCACAAGACAGTTTGTACACTCTTCGTGATGGACAGCAACACCAAGGTTCTTTCAGTAACATCTTCTAAACTCATGACCTCTAGCACTTAGAAGTTTCGGACAAGAGCAGCAAGATTGATGGGAAAAATCACCATCTACAGATTCCCCTCACCGTTCCTTCACTGTTGCTGAGTCAAAGCCCTGGAACTCCCTTCCGAACTGCAGATATATCTGCTGTGGAAAGTAGTTTTGAGAAGATGATGGTGAACTATCAGGAATGGCAATAAATGATGGCCTAGCTAGTAATGCCCACATCCGGTGAACAACTATTTAAAACCAGCTTTGTTCTCATTTTCAATCTCATAGAGTCATAGAGATGTATAGCATGGAAACAGACCCTTCAGTCCAACCCGTCCATACCGACCAAATATCCCAACCCAATCTAGTCCCACCTGTCAGCACCCGGCCCACATCCCTCCAAACCCTTCCTATTCATATACCCATCCAAATGCTTCTTAAATGTTGCAATTGTACCAGCCTCCACCACATCCTCTGGCAGCTCATTCCATACACGTACCACCCTCTGCGTGAAAGCGTTGTCCCTTAGGTCTCTTTTATATCTTTCCCCTCTCACCCTAAGCCTATGCCCTCTAGTTCTGGACTCCCCTGCCTCAGGGAGAAGACTATGCCTATTTACCCTATCCATGCTCCTCATAATTTTGTAAACCTCTATAAGGTCACCCCTCAGCCTCTGACTCTCCAGGGAAAACAGCCCCAGCCTGTTCAGCCTCTCCCTGTATCTCAGATCATCTAACCCTGGCATCATCCTTGTAAATCTTTTCTGAACCCTTTCAAGTTTCACAACATCTTTCCTTTAGGAAGGTGACCAGAATTGCATACAATAATCCAATAGTGGCCTAATCAATGTCCTGCACAGCCGCAACGTGACCTCCCAACAACTGTACTCAATACTCTGACCAATAAAGGAAAGCATACCAAATGTCTTCTTCACTCTCCTATCTACCTGCGACTCCACTTTCAAGGAGCTATGAACCTGCATTCCAAGGTCTCTTTGTTCAGCAACACTCCCTAGGACCTTACCATTAAGTGTATGAGTCCTGTTAAGATTTGCTTTCCCAAAATGCAGCACCTCACATTTATCTGAATTAAACTTCATCTGCCACTTCTCAGCCCATTGGCCCTGTTGTAATCTGAGGTAACCCTCTTCGCTGTCCACTACACCTCCAATTTTGGTGTCATCTGCAAACTTTCTAACGTACCTCTTATGTTCACAAAATGACAAAAAGTAGAGAGCCCTGACCGATACTTGTGGCTCTCCACTGGTCACAGGCCTCCAGTCAGAAAAACAACCCTCCACCATCACCCTCTGCCTTTTACTTTTGAGCCAGTTCTGTGTCCAAATGGCTAGTTCTCCCTGTATTCTGATCTTTGAGGGGCCTATTCTCTCCCTAGTTACCCTTTTGTCCTTAAGTTCTCCCTGTGTCTGCATGGGTTTCCTCCGGGTGCTCCGGTTTCCTCCCACAGTCCAAAGATGTGCGGGTCAGGTGAATTGGCCATGCTAAATTGCCCGTAGTGTTAGGTAAGGGGTAAATGTAGGGGTATGGGTGGGTTGCGCTTCGGCGGGTCGGTGTGGACTTGTTGGGCCGAAGGGCCTGTTTCCACACTGTAAGTAATCTAATATATATTTGGATTCTCCTTAATTCTATTTGCCAAAGCTATCTCATGTCCCCGTTTCGCCCTCCTGATTTCCCTCTTAAGTATACTCCTACTTTCTTTATACTCTTCTAAGGATTCACTCTATTTATCCTATCTATACCTGACATATGCTTCCTCCTTTTTCTTAACCAAACCCTCAATTTCTTTAGTCATCCAGCATTCCCTATACCTACCAGCCTTTCCTTTCACCCTAATAGGAATATACCGTCTCCGGTCTCTCACTTCTTCATTTCTGAAGGCTTCCCATTTTCCAGCCGTCCCTTTACCTGCGAACATCTGCCTCTAATCAGCTTTTGAAAGTTTTTGCCTAATACCGTCAAAATTGGCCTTTCTCCAATTTAGAACTTAGCGTTTAGATCTGGTCTATCCTTTTTCAACACTGTTTTAAAATTAATAGTATTATGGTTGCTGGCCCCAAAGTGCAGCCCAGCTGTCACCTCAGTCACCTTCCCTGCCTTATTTTCCAAGAGTAGGTCAAGTTTTGCACCTTCTCTAGTAGGTACATTCACATACTGAATCAGAAAATTGTCTTGTACACACTTGAGAAATTCCTCTCCATCTAAACCTTTAACACTATGGCAGTCCCAGTCGATGTCTGGAAAGTTAAAATCCCCTACCATAACTACCCTATTATTCTTACAGATAACCGAGTTCTCCTTACAAGTTTGTTTCTCAATTTCCCTCTGACCATTGGGGGGTCTATACTACAATCCCAATAAGGTGATCAACCCTTTCCTATTTCTCAGTTCCACCCAAATAACTTCCCTGGATGTATTTCCAGGAATATCCTCCCTCAGCATAGCTGTAATGCTATCCCTCACCAAAAATGCCACCACCCCCTCCTCTCTTGCCTCCCTTTCTATCCTTCCTGTAGCATTTGTATCCTGGAACATGAAGTTGCCAGTCCTGCCCATCCCCGAGCCATATTTCTGTAATTGCTATGATATCCCAGTCCCATGTTGCTAGCCATGCCCTGAATTCATCTGCCTTCCCTGTTAGGCCCCTTGCATTGAAATAAATGCAGTTTAATTTATTAGTCCTACCTTGTCCCTGCCTGCTCTGACTGTTTGACTCACATCTGTTCTCAGCTGTACCCATCCCAGATCGATCTCTTTCCTCACTATCTCCCTGGGTCCCACCCCACCACCTTACTAGTTTAAATCCTCCCAAGCAGTTCGAGCAAATTTCCCTGCCCGTATATTAGTCCCCTTCCAATTTAGGTGCAATCCATCCTTCTTGAAAAAGGTCACTTCTACCCCAAAAGAGATTCCAATGATCCAAAAATGTGAATCCTTCTCCCATGCATCAGCTCCTCAGCTATGCATTCATCTGCTCTATCCTCCTATTCCTTCCCTCACTAGCGCGTAGCACTGAGAGTAATCCAGATATTACTACCCTTGAGGACCTCCTTTTAGAATTTCTGCCTAATTTTCTGTAATCTCCCTTCAGAGTCTCAACTTTTTCCCTTCCAATGTCGTTGGTTCCAATGTGGACAATGGCCTCTCTCCCCCGTGAGAACATTCTGCACCCTATCTGAGACATCCTTGATCCTGGCACCAGGGAAACAACACACCATTTTGCTTTTTCTCTGCTGGCCACAGAAATGTCTGTCTGTACCTCTGTCTACAGAATCCCCTAACACAATTGATCTCTTGGAAGCCGATGTACCCCTCATTGCATTAGAGCCTGTCTCAATACCAGAAACTTGACTGTTCGTGCTGCGTTCCCCTGAGAATCCATTACCCCCTCCATTTTCCAAAACAGCATACCTGTTTGAAATGGTATATCCACAAAAGACTCCTGCACTAGCTGCCGACCTCTCTTACCCTTCCTGGAGTTAACCCATCTATGTGACTGTATCTGAGACTTTCCCCCCTTCCCATAACTGCCATCAATCACATACTGTTGCTGTTGCAAATTCCTCATCGCTTCTATCTGTCTCTCCAACCCATCCACTTGATCTGATAAGATTCGCGTCCAACAGCATTTATGGCAAATATAATCCCCAGTAACCCTTAAACTCTCTCTAAACTCCCACATCTGACAAGAAGTACATATCACTGCAAAGGCCATTTTTGCTGCTTCACAATCTACAGACCCAGAAAACAACACTGTCTTATTCCTCTACACACACTGCCCCAGGTTAAGTTAATAGCTATGGCTTATATTTTAAGTTTAATCAAGAGACTTATCTCCAAAAACATATAATCAAGAAAAAATCCACTATACTCACTACTGCAGCCTTTCTCTTGGACAGACTTAAAACAACAATTAACTTATCTGATTCTGTGCTGTGCACTTCGCCCAACAGTTCCTCCAAGAGTAGTTGTGATTTTCACTGTTTGTTAATTTTCCCAGATGCACTCCGATGTCCAGCGATACACGAACTCAAACAGCAAAGGCGGTAACTGTGCAGATTTTCTCTCTCTGTCTCTGTCTCTGTCTCCTGCACTGTCCTCATCATGTGCTTCCTTTGTCTGCTCTTCTCCCTTTTAAACTGCTGTTGTTCTGACTTTTTTTCCCAAGTTTCCAAAACAATGCCACAGCATATAAAACAGTAATTGCTGCTCCTGGAATTCGAGGAAATCACCTAAAATACCTCAAAAAAAGGAGCAGCTCTTACAGCCAGACATTTTTCCCGTCCTCCATCTTGGATTACCCAGAATCCTCTGAGCAGGACAATTGTCAAAGTGAATGTATTTGTGCTGTACCGTGTTGAGAGCTGGGGCCACTTCCTCCACCACAGTCAAAGCTGCATATTCAGTGGGGATCTTTGATTTCAGATTTTCTGCAGCAACAAACAGAGGTCCTCCAAAGCTACATGGTGCAACAGAATCTGGTTGCTTTTATAGTTTCCTGTATCTTCTTTTTCTACAGCATATAGATCATTTAAAGTAAGGATTCCTATTGGACAACTCAGTATCAATTCAGTAATTCTCTTTAAATAAAGTGCTTTGTAAATGCAGAACATATGGACAGGTTTCTAAAGCAGAACAGTAAATATATTTTTCTAATGTCCGCAATGCAAGGTATAGCCAAAGGTATCACTAGATATCTCAGCTCAGCAGTGTTCTTTTATCTAGACACTTCCATCTTGATGAATGTGCCTTGGCAAACTGCTCCTTTTAAATAATGAAGTACATTCTCAAGGGGTGTAGTGGAACATCAGACAATGGAAGCCATCTCATCTTAACTGTGTCATTTTAACATGATTGTTATTGGAGAGGAGTGCATATTCAGAACACCATGGAACTTAAGGGGATTAATATGAGGCACTGCTAGAGCAAAATCCAGAAATACACAATTACTGAATTACACTCTTCCACAACCCACAGTCTGTGGAATCACCTTCAAGTAACTGATTTCAGAGCCATTTTGATTTATTCTTGCTTCACATGTTGGTTTAATTTAAGGGGGTGGGTGATTTATTATTCCCACATGCTTTCTTTTGTTTCTAATTGTTTTACATGAACTGTATTTATTTCCTCAGGGTCACACCATAGCAACATAAGTAACAGATACCTTATCTATGTTGATTATTTTAATTAAAAGGATATAATTTGAAAGCTGTTCTTAATTGAGGGTCTGAGGAATTCTTTCCCCGCATCGAGTTAGCTATGTTCTGAAACAATTCTAAATGTATTGTAACCTTTCCTCAGGAAGTAACTATAGCCTAATGTCTACTAATTACTTTACTTAAACTATAATGTTAGGCCTGAAGCAATATGTGTTTCCAGACGGAATTCTACATTTAAAGCATACAGTTGCCATTGAAAGCTGCAGTAGAAACAGTGGAGAGAATTAACTTTGCATAATTTCCTCCTTAAAGTGGGTCCAGCATTTGCTGTAGGAGTTCGTGAAGAACGCAGAGGGAAAGATATATTCATCAAATCTTCAGCTGAGACATTGAAAGAAACCTTATGTGCAGCAAGCAGCTACTGCAGATGCTCCATCTGCATGCTCATGGATTTGCACGGACAGAAAATGTTAGCACTGAACTCTGGCCATTTCTGTTAAACTAGTGGAGTGTAAAGTTGGAGGGTAACAGTGAAATTTGCTCATTTAGACATGGCCCAATGATTCAAGTGGACAATAAATATCCAGTTCGAAGAGGGTGGTACTGGAAAAGCACAGCCAGTCAGGCAGCATCTGAGGAACAGGACAGTCAATGTTTCGGGCATAAGCCTTTCATCAGGAATGACGCTTGTGGGTCAAGGGGGATGAGAGATAAATGAATGGGGGTGGGCCTGGAGTTGGAGGGAAGATAGTTGAGAATGCGATAGGTTGATGAAGGTGGGTTTGAAAGTGATAGATCAGGGAGGAGGGTGGAGCAGATAGGTGGGAAGGAAGATGGACAGGGAGGACCGTTCAAGAGGATGGTGCCAAGTTGGAAGGTTTGGACTGGGAGAAGATCAGGGGAAGGGAAATGGGGAAACTGGTGAAATCCACATGGATCCCATGTGGTTGGAGGGTCCCAAGACAGAAGTTGAGGTGTTCTTCCTCCAGGCATGGTATGGTTCGTGTTTAGCGATGGAGGAGACCCAGGACCTGCATGTCCTTGACAGAGTGGGAGGAGGAGTTGAAGTGTTGAGCCACAGGGCAGTGGGGTTGGTCACTATAGTGTCCCAGAGATGTTCTCTGAAACAATCTGCAAGGTGGAGTCCTGTCTCCCCAGTGTAGAGGAGATCATATCGGTCACAATGGATGCAGTGGATGACATTAGTGGAGGTACAGGTAAATGTCTGTTCGATGTGGAAAGATTCTTTGGGGCCTTGGACAGAGATGAGAGGGGAGGTGTGGGTGTAGGTTTTGCACTTATTGAAATGGCAGGGGAAGGTGGTGGGAGGGGAGGCTGGGTTAGTGGCTTTGTGGACCTGACAAGGAAGTCGTAGAGGGAGTTTCTGTCTGAAATGCAGAAAGGGGTATGGAGGGAAATATGTCTCTGGTGGCTGGGAGCCTGGAGGAAGAACATCTGATCTTCTGCTTGGGACCCTCCAACCACATGGAATCAATGTGGATTTCACCAGGTTCCCCATTTCCCCTCCCCCTACTTTATTTCAGTTCCAACCTTCCAACTCGGCATCACTCTCTGGAATGGTCCTACCTATCCATCTTTCTTCCTACCTAACTCCTCTACCTTCCTCTCCAACCTATCACTTTCACCCCCTCCCCAACATCTACCTATCGCATTCCCAGTTACCTTCCCTCCAGTGCCAGCCCCATGCCCCGTCGATTTATCTCCCAGCCCCTTTGGCTCACAAGCATCATTCCTGATGAAGGGCTTAAGCCTGAAATGTCGACTCTCCTGCTTCTTGGATGTAGCCTGATTGGCGGTGCTTTCCAGCACCCACACTCTTTGGCTCTGATCTTCAGCATCTACAGCCCTCACTTTCACCTAAAAATATCCAGTTGAGAAAAATCAAAAATGAGCAAAAAATTCTCCCATTCTTTTTAGACATTACCACCAAAAGTAACTTGGCTGATATTGGCAGAGGCTCACTTGGTAGCATTTTGCCTCTAGACCAGAAAGTTTGTGGATTCAAGTTCTCTCCAGTGATTTCATCATGAAAATATAGACTGACATTCCATAAGACCATAAAATATCGGAATAGAATTAGGTCTGTCTGCTCTGCTGATTTTTTTCTCAACCAATTCTCCCGCCTTTTTCCCATAACATTTGCCTCCCCAACTCATCAGGAACATGTCTATCTATCTCTGTTTTAAACATGCTCAATGACTTGATCACCACAGCCTCTGTGGCAATAAGTTCTACAGATTCACCATCCCTCCGGCTGAAGAAATTCCCCTTCATCTCAGTTTTAATTCATTGTCCCTTCATTCTGAGACTGTCGGTTTAGGTTCTAATCTTTTCTACTAATGGAAACATCTTCTCAAGTTCACTCTGTCCAGGCCTCTTAATATTCTGTAAGTTTCAAGAAGATCATCCTTCTGAACTCCATAAACTGAAGCTCCAAACAGAAATTCCATTTTGGTAGAGCTGGCATTTTGTACTATTAGAGATACTGTCTTTTGGATTAGATGTTAAACTAATGTCCTGGCTATACTCTTTGTTGGTTATGAAAGACTACTGCTCACATCGCCAGGGATCTGGGTTTGATTTCACCTCTGGGTGACTGTCTACATGGAGTTTGCACTTTCTCCCTGTGTCTGCGTGGGTTTTCTCCCAGGTGCTCTGGTTTTCACCCACAATCCAAAGATGTGCAGGTCAGGTGGATTGGCCACAGTAAATTGCCCCATAGTATCCAGGGATGTTCAAGTTAGGTGGATTAACCATGGTATATGTGTGGTTATGGGGATAGGTTGGATTCTGGGTCTGGGTGGGATGCACTTCAAAACATCGGTGCAGTCTTGATGGGCCAAGTAGCCTTTTTCCACACTGTATAGATATTCTATACAAGATTGATTCTATGATCTCATGGCACTGTTTTGAAGAAAGGGTGACCTTATAGAGGTTTACAAAATCATGAGGGGCATGGATAGGATGAATGGACAAAGTCTTTTCCCTGGGGTGGGGGAGTCCAGAACTCGAGGGCATAGTTTAGGGTGAGAGGGGAAAGATATAAACGAGACCTAAAGGGCAACCTTTTCATGCAGAGGGTGGTACCTGTCTGGAATGAGCTGCCAGAGGATGTGGTGAAGGCTAGTACAATTGCAGCACAATTGGATGGGTATTTGAATAGGAAAGGTTTGGAGGGATATAGGCCAAGGGTTGGCAGGTGGGACTAGATTGAGTTGGGATATCTGGTCGACATGGACAAGTTGGAACGAAGGGTCTGTATCGATGCTGTATATCTCTATGACTCCATGACTCTAAGTGCAAGAGAATTACTCCTAATGACCTAATTACTAATATTCCTAATGTTTATTGCTCAGTCAACATCAACAAAACAGAATATAGGATCAACATCACATTGCTATTTGCATGGGATTTTTATGTAGAAATCTGTCACAATTCCTACATTCCCACAGTAGCTACACTCCAAAAGCACTTCATTGATCGTAAAACATATTGGATACAGAGGAACCTTGATTGTCCAGCATTTGATTATCCAAATATTGAATTATCCAGCAGGATTGCAAGGTCTTGATGCTTGGCTAAACAATTTTATCCGGCATTTGATTATCCGAAATTCCATTAACTGAGCGAAATACTCCCCCCATGTCCCTCTGTATACGTAATTCGTGAAAGGTGATCTCTTGAAGCAAGATTTTTTTTTCTTTTCTCTTATGAGTTACAATGAGGTGAAAGGAGCAGAAAAGACTCCCGTTTTCTCCCAGCCCTAGTTTGACAGTGACAGGTTACCTTATGTTAAAATTAAGAGAAGATCTAATTTGCCATTTCATTAATTTACATTTTGGGCTATGAAGAATTTATTCAGACTGGCTTGCCAGGTAAGCAACTGTATGAAGTAAATTGAGCAAATAGTCTTTTAAGAGATTCTGTTCTATGTGGTTTTTTTTCTGAGAGGTAGTAACATTTGTAGAACTGGGCAATCACTTACCAAAAGAGAGAGGGAGAAATCTCGTAGCTCAGGCTATCTTCAGAACAGCCTTAGTCTTTCCCACCTATTTGAAATACTCAACTCATTTGTCTATCCAGACAGATTATATTAATTCATATGTTAGACAGTTATTGCTTTGAAACAGTTAATTTTTAAAAATATCACTCATTAGTTACTGGCATCGCTGATTGGCAATTGCATGTTGCTGTTATAGTTTAGAAACATTTGAAAAGTTTCAAAGTGATATAAATTAATAAGAGGTGGGTGTTTTCATGCTATTTTGCTACCCCATCCCATCCTTCCCTGGAGTTTTACTGTCTGTTTTTCCTCCTTTTTGGTGGAAAGTGGAAAGTTCGAAACAGAACTGGCTCGAAGGCAGAAGACAGAGGGTGATGATGGAGGGTTGATTTTCAGACTGGAGGCCTGTGACCAGTGATGTACCACAAGGATCAGTGCTGGGTTCACTGCTTTTCATCATTTATATATAAGATTTTAATGTAGGAGGCATAGGTAGTAAGTTTGCAGATGACACCAAAATTGGAGGTTTAGTGGACAGCAAAGAAGGTTACCTCAGAGTACAATGGGACCTTTCATCAGATAAGCCAATGGGCCAAGGAATGGCAAATGGAGTTTAATTTAGATAAATGTGAAGTGCTGCATTTTGGGAAGGCAAATCAGAGCAGGACTTACACACTTAATAGTAAGGCCATGGGGAGAGACCACAGAATGCAAGTTCATAGTTCTTTGAAAGTGGAGCCTCAGGTAGTTAGGATAGTGAAGAAGACGTTTAGTAAGCTTTCACGTATTGGTCAGAACGTAGAGTATAGGAGATGGTAGGTTATGTTGCAGCTGTACAGGACATTGGTTAGGCCACTTTTGGAGTATTGTTTGCAATTCTGGTCTCTCTGCTATAGGAAGGATGTTATGAAACTTGAAAGAATTCAGAAAAGATTTACAAGTATGTTGCCAGAGTTGGAGGATCTGAACTATTGGGAGAGGCTGAATAGGATGGGCTATTTTCCCTGGAGCGTCGGAAGCTGAGGGGTGACCTTATAGAGATTTATAAAACCATGAGGGACATGGATCAGATAAATAGACAAAGTCTTTTCCTTGGGGTGGGGGAGTCCATAACTAGAGGGCATAGGTTTAGGGTGAGAGGGAAAAGCTTGAAACAGGACCTAAGGGGCAACTTGTTCAGACAAAGGGTGGTATGTGTGTGGAATGCCAGAGGAAGTGGTGGAGGCTAGTACAACTACAACATTTAAAAATCATCTAGATGGGTAAATGAATTGGATGGGTTTAGAGGGATATGGGCTAAGTGCTGGCAAATGAGATTAGATTAATTTAGGATATCTGTTCGACATAGATGAGTCAGACTAAAGGATCTCTTTCCATGCTTATCATTTCCATAACTCTATGCCTAGTAACCAGTCCTTATTGGATTAAAAAAACAGAAAACAATTGTAGCACATCTCAACTTTGCTTAAAAAATTCAACCAGGAAGAGGAAATTAGAAGTTATACCCTAAAATAAATCTTATAATAACGGCCATTGAATTTATTGCCATTTGTGGGTGCAGGCTGTTTGGCTAGCTGGATTGATAATGCTTGTTGTTGTTGATCAGGTACAGTGGAGTTACAGAGTGGTTTAATGAGTCATGTTTGTTGAGGCCATTCTAACTAAACTGTCATCTATGCGGTAGTTTGGCGCACTGACCTGTACATCGCTGAAGCCAGAAGCCAACTCAAAGACACCTCCTCCGACTGCCCCCTCGACCATGACCCCACCCCTCCATCCCAAAACCATCATCTCCCAGACCATACAGAACCTCATCACCTCAGGAGATCTCCCACCCACAACTTACAACCTCATAGTCCGGGAACCCCACACCACCCGATTCTACCTCCTTCCCAAGATCCACAAGCCTGATCACCTTGGCCGACCCATTGTTTCAGCATGTTCCTGCTCCACCAAACTCAGCTCTATCTACCTCAACACTGTCCTATCCCCCCAGTCCGGGAACTCCCCACATACGTTCGAGACGCCATCCATGCCCTCCACCTCCTCCAAGACTTCTGTTTCCCTGGCCCCTAATGCCTCATCTTCGCCATGGATATCCAATCCCTCTACACCTCCATCTGCCATGACCAGGGCCTCCAAGCCCTCAGTTTCTTCCTCTCCCAATGTGCCCAACAGTACCTTTCCAATGACACTCTCATTCGTTTGGCTGAACTGGTTCTCATCCTCAACAATTTCTCCTTCAAATCCTCTCACTTCCTCCAGACCAAAGGAGTAGCCATGGACACCTGTATAGGCCCCAGCTATGCCTGTCTCTTTGTTGGCTACGTGGAACAGTCCATCTTCCGTAGTTACACCAGCACCACTCCCCACCTCTTCCTCCGCTACATTGATGACTGCATCGGCGCCACCTTGTGCTCCTGCGAGGAGGTTGAGCAATTCATCAACTTCATCAACACATTCCACCCCAACCTTAAATTCACCTGGACCATCTCTGACACCTCCCTCCCCTTCCTGGACCTCTCCATTTCCATTAATGACGACCGACTTGACATTGACATTTTTTACAAACCCACTGACTCACACAGCTACCTGGATTACACCTCCACCCATCCTGCATCCTGTATTCCCAATTCCTCCGCCTCCGCCGTATCTGCTCCCAGGAGGACCAGTTCCACAGAACATAGAACATAGAACAATACAGCACAAAACAGGCCCTTCGGCCCACGATGTTGTGCCGAACATTTGTCCTAGCTTAAGCACCTATCCATCTACCTATCCAATTGCCGCTTAAAGGTCACCAATGATTCTGACTCTGCCACTCCCACAGGCAGCGCATTCCATGCCCCCACTACTCTCTGGGTAAAGAACCTACCCCTGACATCCCCCCTATACCTTCCACCCTTCACCTTAAATTTATGTCCCCTCATAACACTCTGTTGTACCCTGGGAAAACGTCTCTGACTGCCTACTCTATCTATTCCCCTTATCATCTTATAAATCTCTATCAAGTCACCCCTCATCCTTTGCCGTTCCAATGAGAAAAGGCCTAGCACTCTCAACCTTTCCTCGTATGACCTATTGTCCATTCCAGGCTACATCCTGGTAAATCTCCTCTGCACCCTCTCCAAAGCTTCCACATCTTTCCGAAAGTAAGGTGACCAGAACTGTACACAGTACTCCAAATGTGGCCTTACCAAGGTCCTGTACAGCTGCAACATCACCTCTCGACTCTTGAATTCAATCCCTCTGCTAATGAACGCTAATACACCATAGGCCTTCTATCCACCTGAGTGGCAACTTTCAAAGAGCTATGAACATAGACCCCAAAATCCCTCTCCTGCTCCACCTTTCTAAGAACCCTACCGTTAACTCTGTATTCCTCATTCTTATTTGTCCTTCCAAAATGGACAACCTCACACTTCACGGGGTTGTACTCCATCTGCCACTCCTCAGCCCAGCTCTGCATCATATATAAGTCCCTTTGCAGCTGACAACAGCCCTCCTCACTATCCACAACTCTTTGTTGGCTACGTGGAACAGTCCATCTTCCGTAGTTACACCAGCACCACTCCCCACCTCTTCCTCCGCTACATTGATGACTGCATTGGCGCCACCTTGTGCTCCTGCAAGGAGGTCGAGCAATTCATCAACTTCATCAACACATTCCACCCCAACCTTAAATTCAGCTGGACCATCTCTGACACCTCCCACCAATCTTCGTATCGTCTGCAAATTTAACTGACCCACCCTTCGATTCCCTCTTCCAAGTCATTAATAAAAATTATAAACAGCAGAGGACCCAGAACTGATCCTTGCAGAACTCCACTTGTAACTAGGCTCCAGGCTGAATATTTACCATCTACCACCGCTCTCTGACTTTGACCGGTTAGCCAGTTCTCTATCCAACTGGCCAAATTTCCGACTATCCCATGCCTCCTGGAGATTCACAAAGTATGATTGAAATGATAATCCTGCTTGTTCCGAAATGCTATGTGAGTGATAGTTTCTAGTGCTCTGACAGCAACAGAGTAAACACAATGGGCCTAATGGCCTTCCTCTGTGTTGCATATTTCTATGTAAGCAGTCAATGATATCCCAGATGTGAAGGAATCTAACACAAAGATCTAATCCCTGTCCTATTAACTGCTATGGTGAGTTGGTAATTTTCAGAAGGCAAAAAAATGTAAGGGCTCTGGTGATTTTTGGCAGTCACTTGCAAACCATCGTTTTCAATCTAGCAGGCAGCAAGTCTTGCAACAGCTTGTCTGGACAATTACACATTCCTATGCATTGCTCTTCAAACAGATTTAAGGAAACAATTCTTGTCCTATCCACTCTTTGTGTGGAATAGACATCCTACAAACAGATCCTTGGCCCATTGTTTAGCAATAAGGCCAGTTGCTCCTCATTCTTATTCCTTAATTCACAACATCCTTCAACCTAGTAGAACTGACAATAACAGCAACTTGGAACTTACTAAAAGTCACAATGATGAGAAAGAAGCAACATTTGAAAACTCTCCTGCTAACCCAAACATTACAACAATGGCACAAGTATCCTATAATCCAATTACCTACAGCTGAGTGCCCCTGCTTCAATAATTTTGAGAGATAAGCCTGTCTCAGTTTCAATGCTGAACAAAACATTGTGATTTATATTAAATAGCGCTGGGGTCATAATTACATCATCGGATCCCAATTGTCAAACAAGTGAGTGAGGATTATGAGAAATTAACTTGTATTGAGTTACTTGAGCTTGGATTGCTTTGCTACCGAAGGTAATTAAAACTTTCATTTCCTATGGAATATACCATTAAATATTTCAAACAGTGGGAGATGTAAAGCCATGGAGAGAGAACTGATCAGTAGAAGTTACTTTCATTGTTCTAGCATAAAGTCAGTATGAATGGAATACTTTGATGGCTTTATGTCAGAACCTGCAGTTGTAAAAGATGGAGCTAAGCCATCTCAAACCAGGTACAAGATTGTGGTAGAGCATTGCATTGATTGGAACCTAGCGGATTACCAAGATTTACTTCTATGATTTGTTGACTTTACTATTTTTTACTGAAGGTGGGAAATTAGCATCTTTTTTATTGAGTATCTGAATATGATTTGGAAAACAAAATGTAATTAAAGTTTTCATTCATTCACTTTTTACCAAATATTTAAAAGTTCATCTATTCAAATACATGGCAACTACTCATGCCTCATTAATCTGAGAGGTGGAGTGTTATTGGGATTTCACTTTATTTGAATGTCACACCAAATTTTACTGAAACCAAGGAAAATGCTTGGTAGCACATCTCATGCACTTTTGTGAATCCCAATGTACAACTAGACGTGTGAAGAACCTTAATTCCTGTCTAAAAGTTATCAGCTATGCCTTTAGGGCACTGTCAGTCCTAAGTCTAATGTTATGGAAAAGTATGGTGAAGACTTTATTTTTGATGTGCATTTTAGATTTGTTGAAATCACTACAAAAATGTCACAGCTCCTTGTCAACCATACGCTCCCTCCCCAATTCCAAACAATTTCTCTCCCTCCCATGATGTGACAGCAGCAGAGAAGTCATTTGGTATCTTCATGTCTTTCATATGCATTCAAATATTGTGAGGATCTCTGCCTGTCAGATGACTTCATAGTCACTTCGATTTTATGTTGAGAATCATGCCTCTCCACTACCCTTAATAACATCTTATTCTTGTTATCTTTTTACTTGAAGGAAGCAACATTGTGTTTAATGTTTCGCCATCATTGTTTGGACGTGCATTACCTTCCCTTAAAATTGCAATAATCTCCCTTGCTTTTCTATTAATTATTTAGACTTTTTTTCACATCTTCATGGAATATTTTTCCATGTGGTTTCATACAATGAGAAACCTTATGTTCCATAGTGATGTAAGAAATATCATAAATAATAGCTTGATAATTTCATATCCCCTCATGCTATAAATCCAATTATCAACTCTCCTTTCAATTTTATAAGGCTTCACTTCAGTGTCTTCCCTTTCAGGAAGTAATCAATGCTTCCTAAATAGATGGAAGACTGGAACTCCACAACTTTGATCTGCCAACTTATAGAACAGCTGGAGTTTGGTCAAAATAGAGGTGTAGATTGTGCCTTATCTGAATCCCATCCAACCACTTTAATACCTTGCCAATTTCCTGCTGCTTATGATTGCCAATAATTGAGTAAATGCAATCTAAATGTATTTACTTATACAAAGGAAAAGTACCACTCAACATATTTTCTATCACTTGCACCACACTCCTTGGAATTCATCGTGTTATAGCTACAGACAGAATTGATATAATGTTTGATGCTTGAAAAAATGTGCAATAAATTGCAGGTATATAGATAATATGATTTTTATTAAAAGTATGATTTTTATTCAATCCTTCACCCACAGCAAAAGGGGCATTAGCAATTCTGAGTTGTAATCAGCCTCTAAGATCCACTTTTTCGAATTTCCTTTCAATGGAAATCCAAAGCAAAGGTCAAGGAATCCAGCAAGGATACCTAAAAAATATGAGATCTGTAAATTAGTCCAATTTCATCCTTAGGAGTCCATGTATAAAGCTACCTCAATTCAGCAGAAGCAGTTTGGACCATATAATTAAACATATTGCATACACATCAGAATAGCTATTTAGTATGATTTAAAAAAATGATAGAAAAGATTTAAGGAGCTGAATGGCCTTTCCTGTCCCTGCATTCCTATGTAACCTCAAATAATTGGGGAAAAAATTTAGTTAGAACGTTTTATGTTCAGAACATGTATAAGGTTTAATATATTGCCCTTGTTGAATGTGGCTGAATTGTTGACTTTGGAACATATTTTCAAAATATTTGTCAAACAAGCAATTTTATCACTTTTACTCACACTGCAGGAGCAAAAAAACAGAGGTAAATACATGAGGCTTCTCAGAGGACAAGTGATAAAAAAATCCCGTAAAAAAAATCACACTCCTAGAATGAGATTGTTAACCACTGATAGTATGACAATGGAATTCCACTGATTACAGTTGTTTTAAATAGAAGCTTTATAGGAAGGTTTATTATCAAGCAAATTAGCATCAAAGTGCTGTGTGCACAAGGCTAATGATACATTGAGTTTAAAATTCTTCTTCAATGATGAACTGAGCTCAGAAGACCAAATATAAAATCTACTCTGTGAACAATAACATAATTGTGTCAACATAATCTTTGGAAAGAAAATTTGGATTGAACCATTCTCCTTCAGGTACATCCACTATTCATCTCGAATCTCTTGATACACCTTAATGATACAAGGTTGTTACAAGAATTTGACAAGAATGGCAAGTTGAAAAGGTTAGAGCAGTCAACTTGGCTCTTGTCAATATTCAGGCATATGATTTGATGCTATGACTGCTTGATAACATGCAGGTATTGCTCTTATTGAAAGAATGAAGCAATTTATTATTTAGAAATTGACTGTACGATCATTTTTTTTAACAAAATGAAATATGGGAAACCTTTGGCATTTTTTAAAACAATTCATTCATGATATGTGGATGGCACTGTATGGGCCAGTATTTGTTACTTTTCCTAAGTGCTCCTTGAACTAACTCTCCATGCAGGATGGTAGTTAAGTGATAACTATATTGCTATAGGTCTGGAGTCTCACGTAGGCCAGGAGAAAGTGAGGAATGCAGATGCTGGAGATCAGAGTCAAAGAGTGTGTTGCTGGAAAAGCACAGCCAGTCACAGCATCCAAGGAGCAGGAGAATCAATATTTTAGGCATAAGCCCTTCATCATTCCTCTCATGTAGACCAGACCAAATAGGGATGATAGATTTCCTTCCCTAAACGGAACCAGTGAACCGGATGGGTTTTTAACAACAATCAACAGTGGAAAAAGTAATACCTTCACTCTGCAAGCCTAACCTCTCTCTCTCTCTCTCTCTCTCTCTCTCTCTTATTTCCCATACCCTCTCTTACCAAATGGAAAACTCTTTTACCTGTCAGAAACCATATGTCTCACCAAATCACACTTCCGCCTGATATAACCTACCCATCCCTGGAGCCAACAATCCCCCTGACCTGACTAAATACCCTGCCCCACATCCTGCTTCCCGTGTTATTTAAACAAAGTTTGAGAATTCTCATCCTTTTATGTCACCACTGTTCACCTCTTACTTGTAGTGGACTGGAGATAGTACTTTTACTTCTACACTCTCTTACCCCTCCAAACAGAGCTGACACCTTATGCTGCATTATTGCTGCATTATTGCTGCAAGGCTACTTTGCATGCAGGGATAGTCCCCCAACTCAGGTATCAAAGCAAGGTGCATTTCAGTGATTTTCATTTCCTTTCTTAGCATTTCCTCACTTTGTGCCAACTTGGATGCTCACAGCACCTCTGCTGTGCCTTATTTTGCTTCTATGTTTTGCACATTGTCACTTCATTCAGAACATACAGGCTCACTGTATTTCCATCTTGCTAAGTAAAACAAAAGGATCTTGGGGTTCAGGTACATAGTTCTTTGAAGTTTGCTTCACATATAGAGAGGATGGTTAAGAAAACGTTTAGCATCTTTGCCTTCATTGGTCAGACCTTTGAGTATATGGAGTTGGGAGGTCATGTTGCTGTTATACAGGACATTGGTGAGGCTTCTGCTGGAATACTGTGTCCAATTCTGTTCACACAATTATATGAAGGATAGTGCTTAGCTGCAGAGAGTTTTGAAGAGATTTTGTCAGGATGCTGCTGGGTCCAGAAGATTTCAGTTATAAAGAAAGGCTGGATAGGCTGGGACTTTCTTTCACTGGAGCGTATGAGGTTGAGAGGTGATCTGATGGAAGTTAATAAAATAATGAGGCATAACTAGGGTTAATGATAGTTGTCTTTTCCCTAGAATGGGGGATTTCAAGACAAGGGGGCACATTTTTAAGGTGAGAAGAGCAAGAACTATAAAACACATGAGGGGCAATCTTTTTACACAGAGGGATGCTCGCATGTAGAATGAACTTCCTGAGAAAGTGGTCAATGTGGGTACAATTACAACAGTTCAAAGATATTTGGATAAGTACATGAATAAGAAAGGTTTGAAGGAATATGTGCCAGGAGCAGGCAGATGGGGCTAGTTTAGCTTGGGATTATGTTCAGTATGGACTGTTTGGCTGTATGAATCTCTGACAAAAAGCCAGGCAGCTTATCCTGGTTTCCAGTAGTGATCAGGTAAGGGAGTTGACATGTTGGTGTACGACACTTCTCCAGCTGCAATCTCACTCCTCCAACCGCATGTCAGCAGATTCTGCGGCAAACGCTTTGCATATGCTACAACCAAATGATCGTATCTCAAGGTCTAAGGGGAGTAGTCATTGGGAAAAATAATGGTTACAGAATTCCATCAGGAGTTCATAGAGTCATTGACCTGTACAGCATGGAAACAGACCCTTCGGTCCACCCGTCCATGCTGACCAGATATTCGAACCCAATCTAGTCCGACCTGCCAGCACCAGGCCTATTTCACTCCAAACCCTTCCTCTTCATATATCCATCCAAATGCCTTTTAAATGTTGCAATTGTACCAGCTTCCACCACATCCTCTGGCAGCTCATTCCATACATGTACCACCCTCTGTTGCCCCTTAGGTCTCTTTTATATCTTTCCCCGCTCACACTAAACCTATGCCCTCTAGTTCTGGACTCCCGACCCCAGAGAAAAGACTTTGCCTATTTATCTTATCCATGCCACTCATAATTTTGTAAACCTCTGTGATGTCACCCCTCAGCTTCTGATGCTCCAGGGAATTCAGCCCCAGCCTGTTCAGCCTCTCCCTATAGCTCAAATCCTCCAACCCTGGCAACATACTTGTAAATCTTTTCTGAACCCTTTCAAGTTTCACAACATCTTTCCAATGGGAAGGAAACCAGAATTCCATGCAAAATTCTAATAGTGGCCTAACCAATGTCCTGTACAGCCCCAGCAAGACTTCCTAACTCCTGTACTCAATATCCGAACCCATAAAGGAAAGCATACCAAATGCCTTCTTCACTATCCTACCTACCTGCGACTCCACTTTCAAAGAGCTATGAACCTTCATTCCATGGTCTCTTTGTTCAGCAACACTCCCTAGGACCTTACCATGAAGTGTATAAGTCCTGCTAAGATTTCCTTTCCCAAAATACAGCACCTCGTATAAACTCCATCTGCCACTTCACAGCACATTGGCCCATCTGATCAAAATACAGTTGTAATCTGAGGTAACCTTCTTTGCTATCCACTCTACCTCCAATTTTGGTGTCATTTGCAAACTTACTAACTATACCTCTTATACTCACGTCCAAATAATTTATATAAGTGACAAAAGGTGGTGGACTCAGCACCAGTCCTTGTGGCCCTCCACTGGTCACAGGCCTCCAGTCTGAAAACAACCCTGCACACCACCCTCATTAAGGACAAAAGTGTAACTAGGGAAGATTGGGGCCACTCAAAGATCAGCAAGACGGCCTTTGTGTGGACCACAGGAGATGGGGGCAGATACTAAATGAGTATTTAGCATCAGTATTTACTGTGGAAAAGAACATGGAAGATATAGAATGTCGAGAAATTGATTGTGACATCTTGAAAAATGTCCATATTATGGAGGCGGAAGTGCTTGATGTCTTGAAACGCATAAAAGTGGATAAATCCCCAGAATCTGATCATGTGTACCTTAGAACCCTGCGAGAAGCTAGGGAAGTGATTGCTGGGCCTCTTACTGATATATTTGTATCATTGATAGTCACAGGTGAGGTGCTGGAAGATTGGAGGTTGGCTAATGTGGTACCACTGTTTAGGAAAGGTGGTAAGGACAAGCCAGGGAATTATAGACCAGTGAGCCTGTCGTTGGTGATGGGCAAGTTATTGGAGGGAATTCTGAGGGACAGGATGTACATGTATTTGGAAAGGCAAGGACTTATTGGGATAGTCAACATGGCTTTATGCATGGGAAATCATGCCTCACGAATTTGATTGTGTTTTTTGAGAAGTAACAAAGACGATTGATGAGGGCAGAGCGTAGATGTGATCTATATGGACATCAGTGAGGCATTCAACAAGGTTCCCCATGAGAGATTGGTGAGCAAGGTTAGATCTCACGGAATACAGGGAGAACTCGCCATTTGGATACAGAACTGTCTCAAAGGTAGAAGACAGAGGGTGGTGGTGGAGGGTTGTTTTTCATACTGGAGGCCTGTGACCAGTGGAGAGCCACAAGGATCGACGCTGGTCCATTAATTTTTATCATTTATATAAAGGATTTGAATGTGAGCACAATAGGTACAGTTAGTAAGTTTGTAGATGACACCAAAATTGGAGGTGTAGTGGACAGCAAGGAAGGTTACCTCAGATTACAACTGGATCTTGATCAGATGGGTCAATGAGCTGTGAAATGGCAGATGGATATTAATTTAGATAAATGTGAGGTGCTGTATTTTGTGAAAGGAAATCTTAGCAGGACTTGTACACTTAATGGTAAGGTACTAGGGTATGTTGCTGAACAAAGAGACCATGGAATGCAGGTTCATAGCTCCTTGAAAGTGGAGTTGCAGATAGATAGATTAGTAAAGAAGGCGTTTGGTATGCTTCCCTTTATTGGTCAGAGTGTTGAGTACAGGATTTAGGAGGTCATGTTGGGGCTGTACAGGACATTGGTTAGGCCACTATTGGAATATTGTGTGCAATTCTGGTCTCCTTCCTATCGGAAAGATGTTGTGAAACGTGGAAAGGTTCAGAAAAGATTTACAAAGGTTGGAGGATTTGAGCTATAGAGAGAGGCTGAACAAGCTGGGGCTGTTTTCCGTGGAGCGTTGGAGGCTGAGGGGTGACCTTAAAGAGGTTTACAAAATTATAAGGGGCATGGATAGGATAAATAGACAAAGTTTTTTCCCTGGGTTGTGCGAGTCCAGAACTAGAGGGCATAGGTTTAGTGTGAGCGGGGAAAGATATAAAAGAGACCTAAGTGGCAGTGTGGTACGTGTATGGAATGAGCTGCCAGAGGATGTGGTGGAGGTTGGTACAATTGCACCATTTAAAAGGCATTTGGATGGGTGTATGAATAGGAAGGGTTTGGAGGGGAATGGGCCAGGTGCTGGCAGGTACGACTGGATTGGGTTGGGATGTCTGTTTGGTATTGACAAGTTGGACCGAAGGGTCTGTTTCCATGCTGTACATCTCTATAACTCTATGGCTCTGTCTTCTACCTTTAGACAGTTCTGTATCCAAATGGCGAGATCTCCCTGTATTCCCTGAGCCCATTTTGGCACACAGTTAATCAAGAACATGGTTTGATACACATTTAGCAGACAATATGAGCTGAACCTGGCTGTCCATGGCAGTCACCAATCTGTCCATAGAGACAGCCAGATGCATGCATTCTGGAGCCTACATGGTACAGGTATCACTGGGGATTCCTCTGACTTTCAAACCACTCCAGCAGGTATCTCCAGCATAACTGCCTGCCGTTCTGTGTCTATTTGTGCATTTTAATTAAGTTGTTAATGGCTAACACCTTAGGGTTCTACTTGGCCTATAGCCAGGCTGGTGCCTGATGCCTACAGGGGCCAGCAGCCTGGGGTGTTTCTTCCTTAGCAGCCTGTGGAGAAACTGCAGTGATGTGCTCCCCAGAATGTGCTTCTCACTCTAATCTAGCTAAAGTACTCACTGAGAAAGTACTGACTTGAGAAAACTTGCTAGACTTCACTGAGAGAAATCCTCCTTTAAACACTCCTAAATTAACAATTGCTAACATCTTGGAAAATTCAGCCCAAAATTAACATTTTAGGTCAATGAACCTCCATCAAGTTACAAGTTTTAACAGAGTCAAGAAAGCCTAAGAACAAAAGCAAAGGATGTGGTGTAAGACAAAAGATGGAGAAAGTGCTGCAAGTTAGAAGGAGATGTTCGTCAAAAAAGACCATAGAGCTAGAGGAGGTGAAATTACAATTGGACACACATTACCAACAGATGCTGTCTGAACAAATATAAGTGATGGTTATGTTTTGAAGTTGTTGAAGTCATTGAGCATATGTTGAACAAATGTGCCAAATAAGAACTTGGAATTTGAGATTCTGTCTCTAAATTGCTCAAGATTTTATTCAATTTTCATCTAAGTTGGTGAAATATTGTGGATATTACTAGTCTCAGCTATGCAAATACATCTCTTTAATATGTTACAGGATCCTTAAAAAGAAAGCTTGTGCGATGAGTACAACATGACTAAACCAGACTAAATTGCCTCAGACTAAAAAGACAGATATTAAAGCGTGGTCATATTGCATCAATTCAAACAGAGGATCAGAGACATCTACGTACATTGTGTCAGATGAAATGACAATTAAATAAATTCAACCAAGCTCCACCAGATCTTTGGAAAACATGAATGAAGACAGATACTGTGATGCTGCATTAATTATTCATGATAAATATCTGAATTTTCTTCTATACAACGCAATCAGATTATCAGTTTTCACAATTTCAACATCATTCCCATGTTACTCTGACCAAATACCACAGTTAAATCAGACAAAAATTCTGGCTACAGAGTGAAAGCAGATCCATTGAAATTCCATCCCTTCATCTTGACTTTTGAACAATGCAACCTTTAGAGTACTTACAGATGGATTTCTGTTGTCCAGAAGTCTTTTTTGTTGGTAGTGGTTGTTGTAAGAGTAGGTGATAGGCAATAATTTCCTTTCATTAAGTCAGACGAATAATATTATGTTGTGGGGTAAATTTTATCTCCCAATGATGATGAGAAGAATGAGGGACAGGGGAACACGTGAAATTAACAGAATAAGAGTCCAATAACCTGATTCTACTTTTGAGCTAAACTTAGAAATTCAATCTCTCTCCTAGATTTTCTTTGACCTTCTCAACATCAGATGTTGAGAACCTAATGTGCGTACATTTGTGCCATGTTTTTTACAGAACCCATTGAAATTAACTCACCTTCCTAATTAACTTTTGCTCACAATTTACAGAGAGAAACAGAGAAGTGTTCAGTTCTCCCCAGCCTGGAAATCATCTCTTTATTCTCATTAATCAAAACTCACTGTTAACACAAAGAAAACCAGTTTACCTTCCTTGCAACAGTTGTTGGAAGCTATAACTTTTAACTGATAGGTTGGAAACATTTTGCACATGGACAAGACACCTTGTGTCTCTTACCAACCAGTGAAGCATCTAGAGAAGAATGACTGAAGCAACATGCCGGCCAGTAGAAGAGGCATTAGGATCATCTCAACAACAGAACATGGGAACAAAGATGAAGCAAAGGACCCCATCATGAACCAGCAGTATTCATCAACAGGAAAGGATGCTTCTTCCTTAGTGTAGCGAGAGAGAGAGAGAACCTGCACAGTTGTCGCCTTTGCTGTTTAAATTCGTGTATCGCTGGACATTAGAGTGCATCTGGAAAATTAACAAACAGTGAAATTCACAACTAATCTTGGAGGAACTGCTGGGCGAAGTTCACAGCACAGAATCAGATAAGTTAATTGTTGTTTTAATTCTGTCCCAAGAGAAAGGATGTATTAGTGAGTACAGTGGCTTCTTTCTTGATTATATGTTTTTGGAGATAAGTCTCCTGATTAAACTTAAAATATAAGCCATAGCTATTAATTTAGCCTGGGGCAGTGCTTGTAGAGGAATAAGACGGTGTTATTTTCTGGGTCTGTAGATTGTGAAGGAGCAAAAATGGCCTTTAATACAGTGATATGTACTTCTTGTCAGATGTAGGAGTTTAAAGAGAGTTTAAGGGTTACTGCGGATTACATTTGCCATAAATGCTGTTGGATGCGAATCTTATCAGATCAAGTGGATCAGTTGGAGAGACAGATAGAAGCGATGAGGAATTTGCAACAGCAACAGCATGTGATGAATGGCAAAGGGGGCAAAGTCTCAGATACAGTCACATAGATTGGTTAACTCCAGGAAAGGTAAGAGAGGTAGGCAGCTATTGCAGGAGTCTTTTGTGGATGTACCCATTTCAAACAGGTATGCTGTTTTGGAAAATGGAGGGGGTGATGGATTCTCAGGGGAATGTAGCACGAACAGCCAAGTTTCTGGTATTGAGACTGGCTCTAATGCAATGAGGGGTACATCAGCTTCCAAGAGATCAATTGTGTTAGGGGATTCTGTAGTCAAAGGCACAGACAGACATTTCTGTGGCCAGCAGAGAAAAAGCAGAATGGTGTGTTGCTTCCATGGTGCCAGGATCAAGGATGTCTCAGAGAGGGTGCAGAATGTTCTCACGGGGGAGAGGGGCCAGCAGGAGGTCATTGTCCACATTGGAACCAACGACATTGGAAGGGAAAAGGTTGAGACTCTGAAGGGAGATTACAGAGAATTAGGCAGAAATTTAAAAAGGAGGTCCTCAAGGGTAGTATTATCTGGATTACTTCCAGTGCTACGAGCTAGTGAGGGCAGGAATAGGAGGACAGAGCAGATGACTGTATGGCTGAGGAGCTGGTGTATGGGAGAAGGATTCACATTTTTGGATCATTGGAATCTCTTTTGGGGTAGAAGTGACCTTTTTCAAGAAGGACGGATTGCACCTAAATTGGAAGGGGACTAATATACGGGCAGGGAAATTTGCTCGAACTGCTTGGGAGGATTTAAACTAGTAAGGTGGGGGAGTGGGACCCAGGGAGATAGTGAGGAAAGAGATCGATCTGAGACAGGTACAGCTGAGAACAGATGTGAGTCAAACAGTCAGAGCAGGCAGGACAAGGTAGGACTAATAAATTAAACTGCATTTATTTTGATGCAAGGGGCCTAACAGGGAAGGCAGATGAACTCAGGGCATGGTTAGGAACATGGGACTGGGATATCATAGCGATTACGGAAACATGGCTCAGGGATGGGCAGGACTGGTAGCTTAATGTTCCAGGATACAAATGCTACAGGAAGGATAGAAAGGGAGGCAAGAGAGGAGGGGGTGGTGGCATTTTTGATAACGGATAGCATTACAGCTATGCTGAGGGAGGATATTCCCGGAAGTACATCCAGGGAAGTTATTTGGGTGGAATTGAGAAATAAGAAAGGGATGATCACCTTATTGGGAATGTAGCATTGACCTCCCAATGGTCAGAGGGAAATTGAGAAACAAACTTGTAAGGAGATCTCAGCTATCTGTAAGAATAATAGTTATGGTAGGGAATTTTAACTTTCCAGACATCAACTGGGACTGCCATAGTGTTAAAGATTTAGATGGAGAGGAATTTCTTAAGTGTGTACAAGACAATTTTTTGATTCAATATGTGGATGTACCTACTAGAGAAGGTGCAAAACTTGATCTACTCTTGGGAATTAAGGCAGGCCAGGTGACTGAGGTGTCAGTGGGGAAGCACTTTGGGGCCAGCAACTATAATTCTATCCATTTTAAAATAGTGATGGAAAAGGATAGGCCAGATCTAAAAGTAGAAGTTCTAAATTGGAGAAAGGCCAATTTTGACCGTATTAGGCAAGAACTTTCGAAAGCTGATTGGAGGCAGATGTTCGCTGGTAAAGGGACGGCTGGAAAATGGGAAGCCTTCAGAAATAAGATAACAAGAATCCAGAGAAAGTATATTCCTGTCAGGATGAAAGGGAAGGCTAGTAGGTATAGGGAATGCTGGATGACTAAAGAAATTGAGGGTTTGGTTAAGAACTAGAAGGAAACATGTCAGGTATAGAAAGGATAGATCGAGTGAATCCTTAGAAGAGTATAAAGGAAGTAGGAGTATACTTAACAGGGAAACCAGAAGGGCAAAATGGGGACATGATATAGGTTTGGCACATAGAATTGAGGAGAATCCAAAGAGTTTCTACAAATATATTAAGGACAAAAGGGTAACTAGGGAGAGAAAAGGACCCCTTCAAAAGATCAGCAAGGTGGCCTTTGTGTGGAGCCACAGAAAATGGGGGAGATACTAAATGAATATTTTGCATCAGCATTTACTGCGGAAAACAACATTGAAGATATAGACTGTAGGGAAATAGATGGTGACATCTTGCAAAATGTCCAGATTACAGAGGAGGAAGTGCTGGATGTCTTGAAACGGGTAAAGGCGGATAAATCCCCAGGACCTGATCAGGTGTACCCGAGAACTCTGTGGGAAGCCAGAGAAGTGATTGCTGGGCCTCTTGCTGAGATATTTGTATCTTTGATAGTCACAGGTGAGGTGCCGGAAGACTGGAGGTTGGCTAACGTGGTTCCATTATTTAAAAAGGGTGGTAAAGACAAGCCAGGGAACTATAGACCAGTGAGCCTGACCTTAGTGGTGGGCAAATTGTTGGAGGGAATCCTGAGGGACAGGATGTACATGTACTTGGAAAGGCAAGGACTGATTAGGGATAGTCAATATGACGTTGTGTGTGGGAAATCATGTCTCACAAACTTGACTGAGTTTTTTCAAGAGGTAACAAAGAAGATTGATGAGGTTAGAGCAGTAGATGTGATCTATATGGACTTCAGGAAGGCGTTCGACAAGGTTCTCCATGGGAGACTGATTAGCAAGATTAGATCTCATGGAATATAGGGAGAATTAGCCATTTGGATACAGAACTGGCTCAAAGGAAGAAGACAGAGGGTGGAGGTGGAGGGTTGTTTTTCAGACTGGAGGCCTGTGACCAGTGGAGTGCCACAAGGATCGGTGCCGGACCTTGTACTTTTTGTCACTTACATAAATGATTTGGATGCTAGTATCAGAGGTACAGTTAGTACGTTTGCAGATGACAGCAAAATTGGAGGTGTAGTGGACAGCGAAGAGAGTTACCTCAGATCACAACAGGATCTGTACCAGATGGGCCAATGGGCTGAGAAGTGGCAGATGGAGTTTAATTCAGATAAATGCAAGGTGCTGCATTTTGGGAAAGCAAATCTTAGAAGGACTTTTACACTTAATGGTAGGGTCCTAGGGAGTGTTGCTGAACAAAGAGACCTTGGAATGCAGGTTCATAGCTCCTTGAAAGTCGAGTCGCAGGTAGATAGGATAGTGAAGAAGGCGTTTGGTATGCTTTCCTTTATGGGTTCGGATATTTTGTACAGGAGTTGGGAGGTCATGTTGGGGCTGTACAGGACATTAGTTAGGCCACTGTTGGAATATTGCGTGAAATTCTGGTCTCCTTCCTATCGGAAAGATGTTGTGAAACTTGAAAGGGTTCAGAAAAGACTTACAAGGATGTTGCCAGGGTTGGAGGATTTGAGCTACAGGGAGAGATTGAACAGGCTGGGGCTGTTTTCCCTGGAGCGTCGGATGCTGGGGGGTGACCTTATAGAGGTTTACAAAATTATGAGGGGCATGGATAGGGTAAATAGGCAAAGTCTTTTCCCTGGGGTCAGGGAGTCCAGAACTAGAGGGCATAGGTTTAAGGTGAGAGGGGAAAGATATAAAAGAGACCTAAGGGGCAACGTTTTCACGCAGAGGGTGGTACATGTATGGAATATGCTGCCAGAGGAAGTGGTGGAGGCTGGTACAATTGCAACATTTAAGAGGCATTTGGATGGGTATATGAATAGGAAGGGTTTAGAGTGATATGGGCCAGGTGCTGGCAGGTGGGAATAGATTGGGTTGGGATATCTGGTCAGCATGGACAGGTTGGACTGAAGGGTCTGTTTGTACCTATGCTGTATATACTCCTAGTGTTATGGACTGGACCAAGCCCCCTCAAAATATATGAAGAAGATAAACTAGACTCTAACCTTTTCTTATTTTAAAAGCTACTTAACTTTAAGCAAAATACATTTTATCTTTACACTACAGTTAAAATACAGACACAACAAAAAATGAAAGAAAAGGATTGGCTGTACTGTAAATCTATTGAAATGCTTAACAAAATAATATGTATATTAAACACTACTAATTATTTGTTCAAAAATAGTAACATACCATCAACATACCATTGGCAAAGGCATATTTAGTAAAATATGTTGTATCAAATGTGATTCTCGTAGCAGGAAAAGAACCCCAGCTTTTACTTGTAAGAGAGGGAGGAATAAAAGGTTCCACATCCAGCTTCAAGTCCTCAGCAACTGCAGAAAGCTAAAACTAAAACTAAAAATCCTGGTTCTGTGGGAGATTGACCCCACCATTCAGGCTGCTTCAGCTTGTTCCAACTTTTAAATAAAACCAAAGCCTCATAAGCTGTTTACTTTATTGGCTTTGAGCAGACTGCTCAGCAACCCTGTCTCTACCTTTCTTCATTAAAAAAAACAGAACAACCTATATCTCCAAACCATGTATCGTCACACTGGTCAACCTCATTTGTACAAAAAAATTCTGTTACAAGTAACTGTGGTACTTAATGTATACAAAGGTGATACTGCAATGGCAATTTTAAAATGTAAAGATGTCATAGGAACCCATGACAATTATTCACGCTGCTGTGACACAACAGCTTCTATGTTGTGAAAACTGATTCAAATTTGCATGCAGATGCAGGCTCTGGCCACCGGGTGACACTGTGAAGCATAAATGCTTGCCATGTTTGACTCCTACTATGGAAGGAGGAGCCAAATAAGGAGATTATATTGATTTTAAAAATAAAATTTGTTAACCTCTCAAAGTTTAGAATATATTTTTGTAATACTGTACTTCTCCATTCATCCATAAAAATATTCCTGACTCATAAAAAAAATGCACCATATTTTCTGCTTTACTACAGTTTGCCTGTCTTTTCATCACTTATTGTTATGGTTTTCAAAATAAGAACTGACTTCAACCTTGGTATTCTAAAGAAATAATGTGTTTTGCCCTTCAAGTTCATTTTCTTTTCAAAAATGAATATCTTCATGTGACACCAGTTGCCCTTTGTTGCCGATCTGTCACCATTTTTAGGCCCTTAACTCAATATTGTTGTCACCATGTAATTTTAGCATGTCGTGCATGGACTGCGCATGATAGGTAGTATTTAATGGAGTCTTATCCATTAAATGCCATTGCTTTAAGAAAGAGTCTTGGCAAAACCCATCTCTTAGAGATTGCTGATCCTGACCCAAAAGTGTCCCACCATTCCATTAGGGCTTAAGTGCACCGAATGTTTCCAAGAAGTGAAATCTTGTCCCCCCCACCCCCCCCCCCCCACATCGATCCCAGAATTACTGAGGCCCTGGATTGCAAAGGGTGGCATAGGCGAGTAGCGGCAGTATGGGGACTGTATGGTGGAAGTCATGAGGAGGAAGGATGGGGATCAGCAAGAACAGGAGAGGCTGTCAGTGGGCTATACACCCTCCCTATTGCTGGGTCTCTTGATCAGGCACACATGTTTTTGACAAATGACCCTGCTCTGCTCTGAAATCTGCAAACAACACTTTTGTCAGCTTGAGCCTAACCATGAACAGTTGCTCCGTAATGTTCAGATTGGTAGTTTCATTATTGGCTTTACTGATAGAGGAACTGTTCCTCTAAAAGTTTCTGACAAGATTTCACTTCTTGGAAACATTCGGTGCACTTAAGCCCTAATGGAATGGTGGGACACTTTTGGGTCAGGATCAGCAATCTCTAAGAGATGGGTTTTGCCAAGACTCTTTCTTAAAGCAATGGCATTATCATCCAACCTTTGGTCTCCTTGACTATTAAGAGTGATGGGAGGAATGATTTATCCAGTTCAACAAAGGAAGGATTGATAATGAATGGGACAATGATTTGAGAAAGGGTTCACCACAACTTGATTTTTGAGGCCACTGATAGAAAGGAAATCCTCATTCTCTCGCTGTTCCTTAGCAATTCTGCTGCCGGATCTCAGGGTTTTCGGTGCAGGGAGCTCCTCCATGAAGAGGAAGTGAATGATCTCTCCATAGTAATAGGCATGGATACAAGGAGCCAAGGACATCACAGCAGAAGTGTCTTCCTTGTATTCTGGAGACAGTGCATTAAAAGCATTTAGGATTTCAGGAGGGCAGCAATGCTGAGTAGTTTAAAACCTTCAGGTGCCAAGCATAACACTTTGAATTTCCCATTTTTCTCCTGCATAACAGACCAACACATTTTGTAGTTACACTCATTATAATCTGACTGAGAACCTCATCATGTCCCCACTTGAGCAATGAACACTCACACTAACTCACAGATTATGCTGTCTATCCTCCCTCTTTCCAAAAGCTGTTGGAAATGTTCACATCTGCCTTCTTTCTCCTCTTGCAAGGAGACATTAGAATACATCTGGGTGAGAAGCTGGGGGATGGAAGGAGCCTGTGGGCCCCCAGAGACAGGCATTCTGTCTTTCATTCAATACATTCGCACTTGCTGCACTACTGAGGCTCAGACATGTTGTGAGTGCTGGGTCTGCATGCGACGCAGATCTCTCTTGCTTATGGCAGGATCAGAATATACATAATCCTTTCTGTGCAGGGGCATGTAGTCACAGAGAAGGCAGACAAATTTACACATGGTGGTCATGGAACTCATGTTGATGGCATTGAGGGTGGTGATATGGCAGTGGTAATGGTGGTGGATTTGTTACCCATCATATATGGTTAATTTATCAGTTGTTGGTTGCACCATTGAATTCCAACTATCCTAGTGAATGTCCTCCAGAATTCAGATTGGTAGCATATTTGCATTTGTTCATATGTCAATCCTAGTTCTGGGTGTGGGTTTGTCAGTTTTCTTTGGATTGTTGGTTGTTGAATGTTCATTGTGGAAAAGCATTGAGTTGGTTGACTAGATTTATGTAATATATATCAATCACAATGTGATTGGAGATTCTTCCACATTAAGTCATGACTTGATTCTGTGTTGGTTTGAATGTTGTGATCTACTTATACTTGCACAGGTCTATGATGCATTCCTTATTGCTGTTGCCATATTGCTGCATCTGTCTTCTGTTTTGCGATTCCCTGTTGTAGCCTTTGTCTGCATCTTTGGGGGCGAATTTCTTACATTGGTAGGTCCAGTGTCCTTTTGTACCACACACTTTGGACAGATCGTGGAATGCAGGACACCTTCATGGTAGCTGAGATAGACTACACTTGTCACATAGCTTGCTTGCTCCTTGTGTCTGAGCTACAGTGTTAGGGCTGCTTGACTGCTTGCAAATATTGTCCAGATATAATGGCTTTGTAGTTTCTGCCATCTGCTCTCAATGAATCAATGCTATGACCTTTCTTTTCTTCCAAGAGGTTTTTTTGGTGTCAAGGCTATCACCAACTCCATTATTTAATCTGACAATTCAGCTTCTGAAATTCGCATTAATTACATTTCTTACAACATCTACTGAAAAATTGATCTATTCATTTATCTGGCTTTTGCCTATGATATTAATTCTGTGCAACCCATCATTGCCAACTGCCATCAGTATCTTCAGAGCTTGTTTAACTGGTTCTGGAACTCCTTGGTCCATGAGGAATAGTTGCATTCTTCATTTAAAACTTTGAACTCGGATGGCAGATCTGTCACTTTGCAGTTCCTGGGGATGAATTTGGTATCTGTCCTGCTGTTCTTCTGTCTTTTCACTTCATTTTTAACTTTGTCACTGCTTTCAGAACTGTATTCACTGTTCCTTTTCTTTTTGCTTGAAACTTGATTTAGCGCTTATTTAGTATTCCTGAATTTTACAGAAGCACTATTGCTGAATTTTAAAGATTAAAAGATGTTTTGATTACTCCAAGCTCAGCATGGAAATGACAGTCATTCATATTTCAAATAATCTTTAGATGGAGAGGTTCCAAATTAGCTGACTGCATTAACTTGGGCATAAGTGGAGTTGGTGAAGAAATGTTATTTTCTTCTGTAATTTGTACTGTGAGAACTTCCAGTTGTAAATGTTTATTGCTCTCCTTTTGACCATACAGCTTGTAAGGCTGGTTTCTTTTTAGTTCAATTTTACTTTTAAATCCAGCATATGTACTAATATTCTTATGAATTTGAATGCAACACAAATAAGGTTCATGGATTCCGTTTATTTAAAGATTGCTTGTGGATTTATTTATAGCTAAATTAATACATAGAGTACTGTGTAATCTCCAGACACAGCCCACATTTTGGAGTGCTATAGTGCAGTATGTCTGGCCAGAGATCATGTGACAATACCTAAGTACTTGGCTTATTTACATACTGAGCTCTTAAAGCGACCTAGCTTCAAATATAAGATAGCAGTTGCTGAGTGGTAACACACTTAATATTGCATCCATGATTTCAGTAGACAGGTTATCCACATTTCCCAGTCATGTAGTGATAGCCATATCATTATTGGATGTCTTGACATTATGTCTGGCATAAAGCTAATTGTGATGTTCTGTGTGAGTTTTTTTTAATGGTAGCTTTTAACCATAGAAGATCTTCTGAGCATTCTGTGATTTGCATGAAGTACTTTAAGGTCATAAATGAAACTGACAACTTCTAAATGTTAATACTGCAACCTTTTGTATGAATGTAAATAGATTTAAAAGAAAAACTCAAAGGACAGACATAATTCATACAAAATACATTTGATCTCTAAAATGGAAGCATTGTTTCTGAATCCACTTGGTGCTCTGAACATTAAAATTTGATAATTGAGCAACATTTAATCGCAAATCAGGATTTTGCATTTAAATGCTATGCTTTGATTTGCAATCTATTCAATTAGTTTGAATAGGACATAGTTTCATCAATTGCAGTTGTACATTTGGATCATTGTTTTGTTTGAAACAGCCACTTCAGTATCTGCAGTTGACTATTGTCTGCTTGAAAGGATAGTATGTGACTGTTAGGATTTTTGGCACAGTGTCAGATGCATGCTTACTCTAATTATACCTGCATGATCTACAATTTCATGTTAACTATTAGTCTTGCAGCTTGAAAAATACAATGAAACTTTCAGAGATACATGCACTTTATACACAAAAAAGAATTTTTTTTAAAATTAGAAATTTGGCTTGTATTCCCTTCTTCGTAGAAGCTGATCATGTTGTTTAAAACATTAGAAGAATAATATCAGCATAGTGATGCGATTTTAAATCCTTCCCAGGAACTGACTGTGAGACAGAGCACATTGCCTCCTCTCCACCATTGGAATTTTATCAGCACCCAAATAGGTGCTGGGCAGTCTGCCCATTAGACTTAGAGTGTTCAATTAATGTTGACTTAAGAGCTTCTTCCTTATGTTGGTGGTATTTTACCAGTCGTAGATGGGCCCTTTGCCATATGAAGACAGTACTCAGTAAAACCTGACAGCTTCCTTCCTGGCTTTCCAGCATCTCATGCTGCTTCTGATGGAAGATCTTTCCTCTCTGTCCTTGTGATTGATCTCTTCTGCCTAATTGGGAATGGTCTGATTGGCTGCAGCTAGCCCTGACCCCACTTAACTGTATCCTGAGCTTGTCCAATGGTGCTGCTCCAGTACTCAAAATGAATCCATTGGAAGTATTTGCAAGTTGTAAAATCTCCTGCCCATTTCCAGGTTATCAAAAGCCCATGTGCATTCTGACCATAATATTCTGCCAATTCACTTAAATGTTTAAAAATGAGGGATGATGCTGAAACAAGAGCTTGGAAGTTGATGAGCTATATTTTCTTCCCTGACTAGCGGTGAGTGCTGGAATTTTTACCACCATTTACCACCATTTCAATGGCACAACTTCTGGCACTCTCATTTATACTGAAATCCGGAAACTATGATGGTCTCTGGGAGGGCCCACGCTGATGGTTCCACCATTCTTATTGACAAAGTAACAAGGACCATTCATTCAAAGCTTTGCCTGCTTGCCCTCTATTTCTGAGACTTGTTCTATTCAAATGTTTAGTACTGAGAACCATTGGAGTAAATCAAGGAGTTAGTCTTCCAAATGCTTATGTGCCCATCCACAGGTGATTTCTCATTGTGATCAGTTGATGGTGGGGACATATGCTACCCATATTGGTGATGACTGAGGAGCATGGACAATTGGAATGGAGACACGGGAGGTGGACAGGCAAGTGTCGAGCAGAATACTGGCAGTGAGGAGTAGGAACAAGAGTGTCAACAAACTAGTGAGCTGGGAAAGAAGAGCCAGAGAGAGGTGGACAGGGGGCAATGAAAAGCATCAATGTCCCAGTGCCAGACACTAGCAAGCTTATAAAATGTATAACCATTTTTAAAAGTGTCATAATATTTGAAATCATGAAAAATCATGAGAGACGTACTGTCATTGTGCTGAAGACTGATCTCGAGGAACACATCTTCAATCCTGGTATTGAAAGTGAGCACCACAGGTATGATTTCAACAGCAATAAGCTACACAAGTTAGCCTCTGTTGCTGAGAGCTCAGCTTTGCCAATCTGACCAAAGCAACGGCACCATTTTTTCAACTCTGAGTTTGTCAGCTAACCCAGGAAATAATGACATTCACAGGCAGTTAGTTTTTAAAAGCACAAATTAAAGCCATTAGTTATTAGGAGTAGTTTTCTAACTGCAATATGACACTAAATTATTGAACCAGCAGTAATTCGAGTAGTGGGGGCCTGGGGGGAGGGGAGGGGGGGAATGTAGTGAGGGTAGTGGAAAGTGCAGGGATACAAATAATTTCTCAACTTGCTGCCTTCCTGTTAATGACTGCATTACCTAACTCTGCACCTGCTTGTCCACTGGTGGTTGTTGCTTTCTCACAGTCTCTGCAAGAGCTTCATTTAACTGCCTAAATTCATGGAAATGAATGAATAATTGGAGAGTTCCTGAAATCCCAGGGTTTTTGTCTGTACACGCAGAGTGCTCAGTTTGTCCATTTATAACAGATGTTGAAGGCCAGTTTCATTCTGGAATTTCAGGAAATGATTTCATGAGCCTGGATTGCTGTGTGTATGACTGCTGCTGTTGAATTTGAAATGTATGGGCATTGACTCTTCTCAGGTTTGCTAGAGCAGGAAGAAAAAGATCACAAAGACAGATGCCAGTCAGATCACATTGCACCAAGATGACTGCTTGCAATTGCCAGCAACCAAGCAACCTTTCTATGCCCCCAGGCACAGACCTGGCAATGTTAGTGGAGAACTGCCATCACAGGTTCAGGCTCAAGTTCAGCCAAGAGGCAATTACAGAGCGGTGCCATCTGCTGCAAACAGATCTACAAACAGCCCCTCTTTCAGTGATAGGACCGCTGAAGCAATCAAGGTCACTGCTGCCCTCAGCTCTTCTACCTCCAACCTCTTCAAGGGGACCTCTGTAATATAGACAATTTGCAGTACACAGATGTGTCAAATGAGTGACTGTTCAATTAGGCCAAACAATTCCATTAAACAGGAATGGCAACATGAAAGGTTTTCCCAATTTCAGCATGTTGCTTATTCCACCAAAATGAAGGGGGTCCTTTTGGTCAGTTTGGCACCACTATTCAGGACCCCAAGACAGGAAACTATTTGGGGAGAGCATGAAATTGGCTAAATCTCCACAAGAAATTGGAGAGGGTGGTGAGGTGACTGCAGAGAGTCAGAGTATTTTGATAAGACCAGAGGAAAAGGTATCTCTGTTCCAGAGCTGATCTGCATGCATAAGGGACCATTGCAGTAATACTAGCAGATTAATACAGGCGTCAGTTGGATAAAAGCAGTAATCCTTATCTTCCGTTAATCAACAATGGAGGAGAATTTGAATGAACTAATTTATCCATGAGTATCTAGGTTTATTTGCTAACTTCATTAACTGTGTTGAATATGCAATATATTCAATTAAAAGTTCATAAGTGTCATTTGTAATTGTTAAATAGAAATATAAAGTAAACAAGAAAGAACTTTGCCTTATAAAATAATTTAACTTACTTTCTTATCTTACCACACGAGGGCAGCAAATATAGCACTTCAGAGACAATTGCAATAAAGGCCATCTATTCTTCATAAAATAGGTCTCTAACTTCAAATATTGTTGAAATCTTTATTATATTTAGCTATTCATTGAAAACTCTATTGTTAATGTTTTCATTCTTTATATCAATATTTTGATAATACTCCTGTATAGTGTGTCAGATATTTTACTATGTTAGAGACAGTACATAAACACAAATTGTGTTTTGTTCCAGATAGTGTTTGAGAGTTGATATAATCTTAACTGTTTTAATATGCAGGATTCTCCTTTTCGATGGAGTAACAGGAGGCAGAAATAGACTCTATTCTGGCTCTAAGTTTTGAATGTTCATAGAAATATATGAATTAGGAATAGAAAAAGGACATGTTTTGAATGCCACATTTCCATCTCTCGCAATGTTTTTTTATTCCCTTGCCTAACAAGAATTCTATCTTTGTGTCATCAACATATTTGGTAACCATGTTTCAGTCCTTCCTTTTATTCAAGTCGTTTATATAAATTGTAAACAGTTGTAGTCCCAGCAGCAATCCCTGTGATGCACCACTTATTACATCTTGCCAACCTGAAAAAGAGCCACATCTGTCTATTTTCTGTTAGCCAGCCAACATTCATCATGTTAACATTGCTACCCCTTACATCATGACATTTTATTTTCGACAATAACCTTTAATGCGACACCTTATCAAATACCTTCTGGAAATCTCAGTTCAGTACATTCACCAGTTCCCCTGTATCCACAATATATACCACATTGTTAAAAGCTCAAACAGAATGGCTAAACATGATTTCCTTTCATTAAACCATCTTGACTCTGATCTCATTGAACTTATCCAAATGCCCTGCAAATAGTAGTTATAATTGTTTTAAATGTGTTCCCTGTGGCAGATATTGAACCTTATTTATGAAGGTTAAGGGGTGATTTATTAGATGTCTTCTGAATATTAACAAGGAAAGACACATTGGATAAAGATAAGCTATTTCCTCTAGTTGAAGATTCTAGAACTAAGAGGCATAGTCAAAGAATTAAGGCCAGGCCATTCAGGACAGTTGTTAGAAAACACTTCTACATGCAAAGAGTTGTGGAGATTAGGAACTCTTTTCCTTAAAAAGCAATTGATGCTACTTTAATTGTTAAATTTAAATGTGAGATAAGCAATTTTTTCATTCCACAATATTATCAAGGGAGGCATATGGAGTTAGGTTACAGATCAGCCTTGATCTTCACATTGTACCTAATCTGCCAAATCTTTACTCACTTACTCAAGCTATGTATATCCACCTGCAACCTCATTATGTCCTCTTCACAGAATGTACTTTCCTTCCCATCTATCTGTCTTCTGCTAATTTAGCTTGCATGCCCTAACACCCCAATTTGAAGTTATTGTTTAACAGTGTAAAAGCTGAGATGGTAGCTTAGACACCTAGTGGAACTCACTCATCACCTCCTGCCAATCAGAAAAAAGACTCATCTGCACTATGTTACCCTGACACATCTTGCACAATGGTCTTTTATGTGACAACTTGTCAAATATCTTCTGAATATCGAAGTATTGTATGTTTACAGGTTCTCTCTGTGCAATTTTGGAATCCAAATTATAGGAGGAATGCAATTACAAAGGAGAGGGTGCACAGGAGAATCTATCAGGATGTTTCCTGGGCTGGACGGTTTTAGCTATGAAGATAGACTCAGGTTGTTTTCTTTGGAGCAGAGGAGACTGAAGGGGATATAATTGAGCTGTATAAAATGATGAGGGTCATAGATAGGGTAGACAGGAAAAGACTTTTCCCCTTGGCGGAGAGTACACTGCCAGGAGCATGTATTTAAGGTAGGGGGGGCAGGAGGTTTAGAGGGAATGTGAGGAAAAATGTGATGAGTAGAAATTTGGAACTCACTGCATGAAAGGATGGTTGAGGCAGAAACCCTCATATTATTTGAGCATTTAGATGTGCACTTGTGTTGCCAAGGCACACAGCTATGGGTCAAGTGCTGGAAAATGAATCTTGAGTAGTTAGGTGCTTGTTTTTGACAGCTGTAGACTTGATTGGCTGAAGAACCTCTTTCTGTGCTGGAGACTTCTATGACTCCATGAATCTCTTTATCCATAATGCATTATTCTTCAAATAACTGCAATAAATTGGTTAAAAATTATTTCCGCTTCACAAAACCAGTTACCTTGAGACTTTTTTTTGGAATGCCTAGGCCACGGCCTCCTTGACGATCAATTCCAGAACTTCCCTTCTCTTCTTGAATAGTCATGATTTGGAGATGCCGGTGTTGGACTGGAGTGTACAAAGTTAAAAATCATACAACACCAGGTTATAGTCCAACAGGTTTAATTGGAAGCACACTAGCTTTTGGAGCGACGCTCCTTCATCAGGTGAATGTGGAGGGCTCGATCGTAACACAGAATTTACAGTGTGATGTAACTGAAATTATACATTGAAAAAATGATTGTTAAGCCTTTCATCTGTTAGAATGCAGTGATAGTTTCACTTCTTTCATGTGTAAATCACAAAACCCTCCTTTTTAAAGTTGCATTCTCGGGTTAGCTGCTAACAATGGTGATAGCTAGACAATATGTTGAAGGTGTTAGGCCCCTGTGTTCTCTGTCTATGACCTGATGTTTAGATTGATTCTAATCTAATAAGTGAGATAACAGAGTTTTACATAAATTCCTGCGGTTTTTTAGCTCAAGAGTTCTACATGAATGTATGCAGATTTTGAGCAAATTGCAATGTAACTCTGCAAGTACAAATTCACCACACAAAATATATGTGTGCATGGGTCTTTGTCTGTCTGTGTGTGTCTGTCTGTCTGGGGTGGGGGTTGTGAGTGTGAGAAAGTGTGTGTGTGTGTAATGGGTGCAGAGTGTCTTAAATCTGCGAGAGGGTGCATGTGTGAGCGTGGGAGTGTGTGTGTCTATAAGGGTGTGTGTGGGTGTCTGTGTGCGCGTCTGTGTGTACTTGTGTCCATGTGTATGTGAGAGTGAGTGTGTGTGTAGGAGTATATCTGTGTGTATATAGTGCAATGGTGATCATCTGTAATGTGACATGAACCCAAGGTCCCGGTTGAGGCCCTCCCTATAGGTACCGAACTTAGCTATCAGCCTCTGCTCGGCCACTTCCCTCTGCTACCTGTCCTGAAGTCCACCTTGGAGGATGGTTACCCGAAGGTCCGAGGCTGGATGTCCTGGACTACTGGAGTGTTCCCCAACTGGGAGGGAATCCTCAGGAGGGTTCACTCCCACGCTCACACATGCACCCCCTTGCAGACTTAAGACACTCTGCACCCACTACACACACACTTTCTCACACTCACAACCCCCACCCCAGACAGACAGACACACACAGACAGACAAAGACCCATGCACACATGTTTGGTGAATTTGTATTGCAGAGTTACATTCTAATTTGCTCAAAATCTGCATACATTCATGTAGAACTCTTGAGCTCAAAAACTGCAGGAATTTATGTAAAACTCTGTTATCTCACTTATTAGATTAGAATCAATCTAAACATCAGGTCATAGACAGAGAACACAGGGGGCTAACACCTTCAATATATTGTCTAGCTATCACCATTGTTAGCAGCTAACCCGAGAATGCAACTTTAAAAAGAAGGGTTTTGTGATTTACACATGAAAGAAGTGAAACTATCACTGTATTCTAACAGATGAAAGGCTTAACAATCAATTTTTCAATGTATAATTTCAGTTACATCACACTGTAAATTTTTGCTGTAAATTCTGTGTTACGATCGAGCCCTCCACAATCACCTGATGAAGGAGGTCACTCCGAAAGCTAGTGTGCTTCCAATTAAACCTGTTGGACTATAACCTGGTGTTGTGTGATTTTTAACTTCTTGAATAGAGGAGCGATACTCACTAATTTCAAGTCTGATGGAACCTTTCGATAATCTAGCAAATTTTAATGAATTAACATTAGCATTTTGACCACCTTATTAGCAGTTTCTTTTCTCCTTGGAGAAATTTCATCAGGAATTGGAGTTTGGTCAGCCTGCAGCTCATTTGGTTTGATTATAGTGGCCAGTTTAGAGTATGGTGCTAATAATGCCAAGGTTATGTTATCAATCTCCATTCTGGCTGGTGTTGCTGGCTTCCATGCTAATGAGTTGGGCTGTTGCAACTGTCAATTGTTATAAAAATCTACTAATGTCTTTTTGGGAAAGAAATTTGCCATCCTTAACTGGTCAGGCCTACATGTCACTCTAGACCCACAGTAATGTGGTTGACTCTTAACTCCCCTCTTGGCAAAAATGCAGGCCTAGCCACATGCAGTTAATGATATTTTTATAAAATTCTGCTTCCCTAGTGACTGCAACTTCAAAGACTTCCTCTCTCCCCTCCACTTCCTGACTCCCAGCAATTACTGGAATGTTTTTCTATCTTTGATAGTGAAGATATGAGCCAAATATTTGTTCATTTCATTACTATCAATGATGAATCCCCATTCTCTCTCACTAGGTGACAAGGACTCACTTTACTTATTCCTTTCATTTTAACTATCTGGAGAAACTTGCACTATCCATTGTGCTACCAAGTTTCCTCCCATATTTTAAATTTATTCTTCTTGTTTAACATTTGGTCATTCTTTACTGTTCTTTATATATTTTTTCTTTTTTCCCCCCAGAAAACAAACAAACAATCTCAATAAACAATACAGAGAAAACAAAGAACTTCAAAATAAACTCCTCCTTAATGCGAGGACACAGCATCAGTCTCCTCTCCTCTTTTAACACAGGGAAAAGAGCAGAGTCCTTCACTCCACACCGAGACAGCTCCAGAATCAGCAGAGCCCCTGGCACTTCTATCGTTCTTCATATTCTGTTCAATCATCTGATCTGCCACTTCTCTTTTTGCAATTAAAAGCTGTTTTCCTTAGGTTTACCATTTGCCTTAACTTCCTCAATTAACCACAGCAGGTGGGCCCTCTCCTTTGGATTTATTAAGTATTCTGATTATAAAATATTATACCCTTAAATGTCTACCACTGTTTCTCTATTTATCCATCCTCAAGCCTCATATCTCACTTCACTTAAGATAGCCCAGCTTTCACAGCCATTCAGTTGCTCTTATTTAAATTTAAAGTACTAGTCTTCAACTAACTCCCTTTCAAATTGAGCCCTTAATTTAATTAGATTGTGAGTCACTGCTATTTAGGGGTACCTTACCTCTGACCTAATTAATTAATCCTGTCAAATTACACAATATCAAGTCTAATAAAACTTGCTGATTAGTTGGTTCCAGAATGTGCTGCTCTGAAAAAAAATCTCAAAAACATTCTATGAACTCATCAGACCACTTTGCCGATTTGATTCTTCCAGTTTTTATGTAGAGTAAAATCACCCAGGATTACTACCATCTTTTCCCACAAGCACCAAACAGTTTATTTTATTTACTTAGTCCAACATTGCAGTGACTGTTAGGGCTGCTGTAGACTATCCCCACTGGTGACTTATTTTTCTTATTATTCCTTGACTCCACCTAAACTGATCCTACATGCTGATTTCCTGAACCAAGTTTGTTTCTAACCATTGCACCAGTGCCTTCACCAATTAACAATGCTGTCCCTCCATCTACCTAATTTTCTATTCTTCTTGAATGTCATCAATCCTTCAATATTCATCACCCTATCCCTATCATCATACAACCATGATGTTAGAATGGCTGTCAGTGTACATGTAATATAGGTCATAAGTTAATTTACCTTGTGATGAAAGCCTTGTGAGTTCATGATTTGGAGATGCCAGTGTTGGGCTGGGGTGTTAAAAGTTAAAAATCACACAACACCAGGTTATAGTCCAGCAGGTTTATTTGGAAGCATGAGCATTTGGAGCGCTGCTCCTTCATCAGGTGGATGATGTGAATTCTAACACCGATCATTTATTTTTGTCTTTTTGTCACCTTTTTAACATTTATCCTTGACAGTTCGTGTATTCTTAGATATATTTTCTGTCACTTCCTGCTATTCTTTGATCTTAACTTCTGAAATTAATAGTTTGCCCTCTTGCTTTGACTTTACCTCTTGATTTGCTGCAACTACTGAAGTTTAATTGTTCATTCTCCACTGCCACTACCATTATTTAGCTTACAAATGGTCTGCTTTTCTGGTTCTTTAGTTGCATCGTTTACGAGAATACTCTCCACAGTCTGGTTCAGGTGCAGACCATCCCAATGGTATAGCCCCATTTTGCCACCACCCAACATCTGGAGCATCCGTGAAGCTGAGTATGTCATGCCACCAGTAAGGGCTACACAGGCAGAGAAGAGTTGGGTGGAAAGACAAGGAAATGGCAGCATGTTTTTGAGGCAGATATATGAATAGGTAGGGAATAGAGAGATCCAGACTGCATGGTGGTAAAAGACATTTAGTTTAGAAAGGCATCATGTGTCAGCACAATCTTGGTGGGCTGAAGGGCCTGTTCCTGCGCTGTATTGTTCTTTTTATCTTTTGGAACCTACTTCTCCTGCACCAGTCTTTGAGCCACATAACCACACCATTAATCTTATGTGCCATCTGCCAACTGGCACATAACTTTTGTAATATTCTAGAGATTATTTCCTATAGGTTTCGTTACTATGTCTCTGGCTGTTGTTTATGTTTTATTTTTATTCACTGGGAGGACATAAGTATTGCTGGCTGGCCAATATTTATTGCCTGTCCCTAGTTGCCTTTAAAAAGATGGTAGTGAACTGTCTTCTTGAACCACTGCATTCTATGCCCCAGCTATGCCTGCCTCTTCGTTGGATATGTGGAACAGTCCATCTTCCGCAACTACACTGGCACCACCCCCCACCTTTTCCTCCGCTACATCGATGACTGTATCGGCGCTGCCTCGTGCTCCCACGAAGAGGTTGAACAGTTCATCCAATTTACCAACACCTTCCACCCCGACCTCAAATTCACCTGGACCATCTCAGACTCCTCCCTCCCCTTTCTAGACCTTTCCATTTCTATCTCGGGCAACCGAATCAACACAGACATTTACTATAAACCGACTGACTCCCACAGCTACCTAGACTACACCCCCTCCCACCCTGCCCACTGTAAAAACGTCATCCCATATTCCCAATTCCTTCGTCTCCGCCGCATCTGCTCCCAGGAGGACCAGTTCCAATACCATACAGCCCAGATGGCCTCCTTCTTCAAGGACTGCAGATTCCCCCCAGACGTGATTGACGATGCCCTCCACTGCATCTCCTCCACTTCCCGCTCCTCTACCATTGAGCCCCGCCCCTCCAACTGCCACCAGGACAGAACCCCACTGGTTCTCACCTACCACCCCACCAACCTCCGTATACAGCGTATCATCCGCCGTCATTTCCACCACCTCCAAACGGACCCCACCACCAGGGATATATTTCCCTCCCCTCCCCTATCAGCATTCCGAAAAGACCACTTCCTCCGTGACTCCCTCGTCAGGTCCACACCCCCCACCAACCCAACCTCCACTCCCGGCACCTTCCCCTGCAACCGCAAGAAATGCAAAACTTGCGCCCACACCTCCTCCCTTACTTCTCTCCAAGGCCCCAAGGGATCCTTCCATATCGGCCACAAATTCACCTGCACCTCCACACACATCATCCATTGCATCCGCTGCACCCGATGTGGCCTCCTCTATATTGGGGACACAGGCCGCCTACTTGCGGAACGTTTCAGAGAACACCTCTGGGACACCCGGACCAACCAACCCAACCACCCCGTGGCTCAACACATTAACTCCTCCTCCCACTCCACCAAGGACATGCAGGTCCTTGGACTCCTCCATCATCAGAACATAACAACACGATGGTTGGCGGAAGAGCGCCTCATCTTCCTGGGAGCCCTCCAACCACAAGGGATGAACTCAAATTTCTCCAGTTTCCTCATTTCCCCTCCCCACACCTTGTCTCAGTTGATTCCCTCAAACTCAGCATCGCCCTCCTAACCTGCAATCTTCTTCCTGACCTCTCCGCCCCCACCCCACTCCAGCCTATCACCCTCACCTTGACCTCCTTCCACCTATCACATCTCCATCGCCCCTCCCCCAAGTCCCTCCTCCCTACCTTTTATCTTAGCCTGCTGGATACACTTTCCTCATTCCTGATGAAGGGCTTATGCCCGAAATGTCGAATTTCCTGTTCCTTGGATGCTGCCTGACCTGCTGTGCTTTTCCAGCAACACATTTTCACCACTGCATTCTATGTACTGTAGGTTGACCCACAACATCCTTAGGGAGGGAATTCCAGGATTTTCACCAAGTGGTGCTAGAGGAACAGCAAATCTTTTCCCATTCAAGATGGTGAGTGATTTGGGGGTAACTTGCAAGAGATGGTGTTTTCCTGCTGCCTTTGTCCTTCTAGATGGAAGTAATCTTGGGTTTGGAAAGTTCTGTCTGAGGATCTTTGGTGAAATTCTGCAGTGAATCTTAAAGATAGTACATTCTGCTGCTACTGAGTGTCGATGATAGAGGAAATGGATGCTTGTGGATGTGGTGCCAATCAAATGGGATACTTTGTCCTGGATGGCGTCAAGTTTCTTGAGTGTAGATAGTACTGTACCCATTCAGGCAAGTGGGAAGTATTCCATCACACTCATGGTTTGTGCCTTGGAGATGGTGGATAGACTTTGGGGAACCAGGGGGTTAGTGACTCACAGCAGTATTCCTAGCTGCTCTTGAAGCCATGGTATTTATATGATAAGGCTAGTTGAGCTTCTGGTCAATAGTAATCCCCAGAATGTTGATAGTGGAGGAGTCTGTGGGCTTCTACCTTAGTTGGTAACCTCTTAAATGGGACTTTATCAAATGCTTTCTGGAAGTCCAGTGCACTGCCAAGCCCAATTTTCAATTTTGCTGGTGGGGATGGCAGAATTAAGTCAAACCCGTCACTGCTGGAAACAGGCTGAAGCAGCCACCAGGGTCAGTAATCATAGGGTTTATGAAGGCTTGTATAAAACTGCATAAATCAGATTTATCATAATTTATTTTTCATAACAAGCCCTTTGAAAATGAACAAGACCTTTAAAGTATCAAAAACATAAGTTATAAGCCAGTAACAAAAACAGAAATTACTGGAAAATCTCAGCAGGTCTGGTAACATCTACGGAGAGAAATCAGAGTTAATGTTTCATGTCCGGCGACTTTTTTAAATTGATTAGATTAGAATCCCAAGATGTGGAAAAAGGCCCTTCGGCCCAGCAAGTCCATACTAACCCTCTGAAGAGTAACCCATCCCTCTAAATAACGCATCTAACATTATGAACAATTTAGCATGGCCAATTCACCCGGCCTGCACATCTTTGGACTATGGGAGGAAACCAGAAAAAACCCATGCAGACATGGGGAGAATGTGCAGACAGTCACCTGAGGCTGGAATTGAACCCAGGTTCTGGATTAGTGGTGCTGGAAGAGCACAACAGTTCAGGTAGCATCCGAGGAGCAGTAAAATCGACGTTTCGGGCAAAAGCTCTTCATCACGAATAAAGGCAGAGAGCCTGAAGGGTGGAGAGATAAGCTAGAGGAGGATGGGAGTGGGGAGAAAGTAGCATAGAGTACAATAGGTGAGTGGGGGAGGAGATGAAGGTGATAGGTCAGGGAGGATGGTGGATTGGATAGGTGGAAAAGAAGATAGGCAGGTCGGACAAGTCATGGGGACAGTGCTGAACTGGAAGTTTGGAACTAGGGTGAGATCGGGGAAGGGGAAATGAGGAAACTGTTGAAGTCCACATTGATGCCCTGGGGTTGAACTGTTCTGAGGCAGAAGATGAGGCGTTCTTCCTCCAGGCGTCTGATGTTGAGTGAGTGGCAGTGAAGGAGGCCCAGGACCTCCATGTCCTTGGCAAAGTGAGAGGGGGTGTTAAAATGTTGGGTCACATGGTGGTGTGGTTGATTGGTGCGGGTGTCCCGGAGATGTTCCCTAAAGCACTCTGCTAGGAGTCATCCAGTCTCCCCAATGTAGAGGAGACCGCATCGGGAGCAATGGATACAATAAATCATATTGGTGGATGTGCAGGTAAAACTTTGATGGGTGTGGAAGCCTCCTTTGGGGCCTTGGATGGAGGTGACGGGGGAAGTGTGGGCACTGGTTTTGCAATTCCTGCGGTAGCAGGGGAAGGTGCCAGAATGGGAGGGTGGGTTGTAGGGGGGTGTGAACCTGACCAGGTAGTCACAGAGGGAACGGTCTTTGCAGAAGGTAGAAAGGGGTGGGGAGGGAAATATATCCCTGGTGGTGGGGTCTTTCTGGAGGTGATGGAAATGTCGGCGGATGATTTGGTTTATGAGAGGGTTGGTAGGATGGAAGGTGAGAACCAGGGGCGTTCTGTCCTTGTTACGGTTGGAGGAGTGGGGTCTGAGGACGGAGGTGCAGGATGTGGACGAGATGCGTTGGAGGGCATCCTTAGCCATGTGGGAAGGGAAATTGCAGTCTCTAAAGAAGGAGGCCATCTGGTGTGTTCTGTGGTGGAACTGGGCCTCCTGGGAGCAGATACAGCGGAGGCGGAGGAATTGGGAATACGGGATAGCATTTTTGCAAGAGGTATGGTGGGAAGAGGTGTAATCCAGGTAGCTGTGGGAGTCGGTGGGTTTGTAAAAATTGTCAGTGTCAAGTCGGTTGTCATTAATGGAGATGGAGAGGTCCAGGAAGGGGAGGGAGGTGTCAGAGATGGTCCAGGTAAATTTAAGGTCAGGGTGGAATGTGTTGGTGAAGTTGCAGGATTGCTCAACCTCCTCGCAGGAGCATGAGGTGGCGCCAATGCAGTCACCAATGTAGTGGAGGAAGAGGTGGGGAGTGGTGCCGGTGTAATTACGGAAGATCGACTGTTCTACGTAGCAACAAAGAGACAGGCATAGCAGGGGCTCATACGTGTGCCCATGGCTACCCCTTTGGTCTGGAAGAAGTGGGAGGATTCAAAGGAGAAATTGTTAAGAGTGAGGACCAGTTCGGCCAAACGAATGAGAGTGTCAGTGGAAGGGTACTGTTGGGATGTCGGGAGAGGAGAAAACGGAGGGATTGGAAGCCCTGATCATGGCGGATGGAGGTGTAGAGGGATTGGATATCCATATTGAAGGTGAGGCGTTGGGGGCAGGTGAAACTGAAGTCTTGGAGGAGGTGGAGGACGTGGGTGGTGTCTCGAACGTATGTGGGGAGTTCCTGGACTAGGGGGGATAGGACAGTGTCGAGGTAGGTAGAGATGAGTTCAGTGGGGCAGGAGCATGCTGAGACAATGAGTTTGCCAAGGTGGTCAGGCTTGTGGATCTTGGAAGGAGGTAGAACCGGGCAGTTCGGGGTTCCTGGACTATGAGGTTGGAAGCTGTGGGTGGGAAATCTCCTGAGGTGATGAGGTTCTGTATGGTCTGGGAGATGATGATTTGGTGATGGGGGGTGGGGTCATGGTTGAGGAGGCGATAGGAAGAGGTGTCCTTGAGTTGGTGTTTGGCTTCAGCGGTGTAGAGGTCAGAGTGCCAGACTACCTCTGCACTCCCTTTATCTGCTGGCTTGATGGTGAGGTCGGGATTGGAGCAGAGGGATTGGAGGGCTGCGCGTTGTGAGGGTGAGAGGTTGGAGTGGGGAAGGGGGGTAGACAGGTTGAGGTGGTTAATGTCCCGCGACAGTTGGAAATGAAGAGGTCGAGGGCAGGTAATAGGCCAGCGCGGGGTGTCCAGGTGGATGCAGTGTGTTGGAGATGAGCGAAGTTGTCCCCGGAAGGTGGGTGGGAGTCCAGATTGTGAAAGTAAGCTCGAACCCAAGGCCCTTCTGCTGTGAGGCAGCAGTGTTAAGCACTGAGCCACAGTATCAACACTTCCTCAGAACTGTAGGCCAGCGTTTCCCAAACATTTTTCCAGTGTGACTCATCTTAAAGACTCACCCCGAAGGACATTTGTTTGGGAAGGTTAAAAGTGATTTAATGACAGGGCAGAAGTTGTTGTTGGTACTGGGTGAGGAGTAGACAGTTGTAGACCAGAGTAGGTTAGAGTGTGTAGTTGTTGAGTGGAGCAGATGAGGGGTGAGTTGTTGAACTAAGGACAGCTTTAAAACTGCTGGGTTTACCCTAAAAAAGACATAAGAAAAACTACTTTTATACAGGCTGTGATTTAGCAGTGATTGTGTCCCAGTGAGCAGAGAATTAGGCAACGCAGAATCAAAATAAGCATTTAAATAGTCTTCACAGTATTGTCAACATGCAGTCTGAATTTCATGGCCGCTGTGCTGACTTACAGTTTGTGACCCCCACATCTCACTTTGTGACTCAATGGGGGTTATGACCTCAGTTTGTAAATCATTGCATGAGCAACTTGACACCTCTTTATCTCATGCAAACAGACATTGAACCACTGACCAAACAAATTACAGAGAAAAAAATATTTTGTAATACCATAAAATTGTCAATCAGGAAGAGTTTTCCCTTCTCAACCATATAAAAGAACTTCTTGAAACAGAATCTGAGTTTCCAACCAAGCCTCAAGGGGGGCAATAGCCCAGTGATATTATCACTAGGTTGTTAATCTAGAGATCCATGTAATGTTCCGGGGACCCAGGTTCAAATCCCACCCTAGCAGATGGGGGAATTTGAATTCAATTAATAAAAAATCTGAAATTAAGAGTCTAATGGCAGTTGTCAGAAAAACCCATTGGTTCATGGGTACCATTCAGGGAAAGAAACTATCATCCTGCCTACATATCACTCCAGACCTAAAGCAATGAGGTTGACTCTTAACAGTCCTCTGGGCAATTAGGGATGGAGAATAAATGCTGGCCTAGCCAGCAATAGCATCATCCTATGAATGAATAAAGAAAAAAAATCATAACAATGAGTATGAGGTGAGAGGATGGGGAGGCATATGTTGGTTTGAAAGGTCTGAGGAGTCTTTCGGGTAGGTGGGTCATAAGGTAGCATCGAGAGTATGAGGGGTCATTGCCATGGGTACATGGGTAAAGCTTTGCACTTCACATTCCAAAAGGTTCCTTAAACCTGACTTTGCTTCACAACTCGTAGGATTGTGAACATGAGTCATGGAGAATCTAGCCCCATTCCACAAACATTACAGGCAATAAGGTGATGATTAACCCCATATCGGCACCATGAGCTGGGAAGTGTGGGTTTGTCCCTTATCCAGACTCATTGAAAATTGGCGGGACAAGGAGTGCAGGTGGGATTCCTGGAATCAGGTCATTCCACCACTTTTACATCCGTCCTACGTTTGTTCTGATAAGATCAGTGACTTAAAAATCCATCTCAGCATGTCATTACCACCATGACATTACATTAGAGTTTCTCTTGCAAAAACAGAAAGTGTTAGAACTACAATGTGCTGCAGAATATTCATAGGTCTAAAATACCATTTTATTCCACATGCAGAAACCACAGGATTCTTTAGGAATGTAAAAAAGCCATTGAACTAAAAAGTTCCATTGTTTCTTTATAAATCCACCAATTATATAGATAATATACTCATGAGGTTATAATTGAAATATCAGGAAATTTTCAACAACTGTTGATAATATTATGAAAAGAATTGTTGACCACATGTTAAGCCTTTAATACAGGCAGTCTCAGTTGAAAGTGCATCCTTCAGTTTTCAAGAGATTATATTGTCAAGCAGTATGATTAAGTACAAAAACAGTAATCAACTGAGAAACAACTTGCATCAACTTTGCGATCTTATGAAATGTCAGCTTGGAAAAACACAGCAACAGAACATTTTGGAGGGTGAAAGAATGTGGAGGTTAGGATAATCAAGTGTGGTGACAGATAACATCTGAGATGTATATTTGTGGGAACAGAACTGAAAGTTTAAAGTGAACAGTTAATAGATGGAGAAAGACTCAACTCAGACTACTTTAATTAAAAAAATATGATTGAGGAGGAACATGATCCAGATTTTTATAATGCTGATGGGTGCAGTTAAAATAATTTGAAGCCTTCTTGATTTAGACTTTGATCAAAGAACAATTAAGGTAGTTTATATTTAGACATAATGAGTTTCAAGTGAAACTGGAAATGAGAAGAAACTACTTTCTCCAACAGAGCTGTGTTACTTCACTTTTTCAAGAAAAAAATGGAAAAATAGCTCTTCACAATCTATTTGTTTTTCATTATGTCTGTTAAGTACTACTCTGTGATGAGAGTCAGCAATTGTGGTTTTTAAACTATGCCCCGTTCTTCTCTCCCTCCATTTTGTTCGGGTTCCTGTTTCATTCAAATGACTATATGTGAAACATTGACCTATGTTTTTATTTTCAAGAAACTGCAAACTTTTGTCTGCTTTTTAATCTCAGATTTGCAGTGTTTCCAACTTACCTCTATTCATTTAAATGCATTTATGAGGAGGCAATGGTCTTGCCTACACGTGACTCCAGCCCACAGCAATCTAGTTGACTCTTAACTGCCCTCTGGGCAATTAAGGATGGGCAATAAATGCTGGCCTAGCCAGTGATGCCCTCATCCTGTGAATAAAAAATAACTATATTTGATTATGACTGTTAGAGGTCCTCCAAGTCTATTTGTAAACAATGCACTGAGACAAGAAAGCTTGGACAGCAACTGTTTATTATTTGCCATAGAGTTTACATTACCACTCTAAACAATCTTCCCAATCCAGTGCCAGCCAATTCTTCTTTATATACACATATAGATATAATTAACTTATCAACATACAAAACCTCTTTAGCTTTTTACACTAAACTATTAAATATTTAACATCTATCAACAGAAACTATTAGATACTAACTGATTCCTTGGTTTTTTTTCTCGAAAGGAAGTTAATACCCTAACAAAAACTTTTCATAAGAAAGAAATTAAATCCTAGTATGTTATACGATCAATCAGTACTATATTCTGTATTCCCATCTTGCACACAAAATAAATTTCAATAAGATTACAACACAAAATTTTTCAATGTTCTCATACTTACTCAGAACACAAGGTTGGAAGGTCATCCAACAATTTCATTGGATATGCGCTGTTTTTTGTAATACAGTATGTTACTAAAGGCTTGATTTGACTCCTTTTATTTCAGAAATGTCATCTTTCCAAAGCCTCTTTTAAAGTCACCAGATCAATCCTCAATCTCTTTTCCGTTTCACTTTGTCGAGTGGACATCATCTCTGAACAAACAGTTCTCAATACTTTGGCAACGTATTTTCCCCAGTTGCCCCTTTTCCAGGAATGTCTTTAAAATTCTCATCAAATACACAGCCATATCTATTGCTTCTATCAGCACAAGGAACTCTGTAGTTCAGGTGTTTTTTACAAATGTCCTTATTTTTTCAATACCCAAGCTAATGGAATGAAATGATAAATGTTGTCCATTAACATGCAAAGAATTCTATTACATGTGAAAAATCATCAGGAAGATTAATATGTGAGGTGTCATTAAAGATGACGAATTTCATTCTTTATATGTCCATCAAAGGTGGAAATCTTGGGGGAGGAGATGGCGTAGTGGTATTATAGCTAGATTACTCATCCAGAAACTGTAGAATTTTTAAAAATGCATCTTTGAAATTGCTCCCCTTGCAAAAACACTGCTTTGACATCAATAGATTTACTTACCCATAAGTATATTGCTAAAAATGCTAGGAAAATCTTTAAACTTACTTTTCCAGCTGTTGGGCAGGCTACTTTCATTTCCTGGTCCTGTAGAAGGGTTATACCCGAAATGTTGACTTTTCTACCACCTGATGTTACCTGGCTTGCTGTGTTTTTCCAGCCTCCTGGTTGTCTAATTTGGATTCCAGCATCGGCAGTGTTTTTCTTGTCTCTAACCTTCATTTCCTGGTTGTCCTTTTTTTTTACATTTCTGAGGTACAAGTCTGGTTAGTTTATTATGTACAATTGGGAAATCCTGTCTCCATATTAATGCATCTATAGGTGAATATTTGCTATCCATTACCCAGCCCTCCACGAATACACCAAAATCAAGTTTTTTTTTGTTTACTCTCCTTTACCAGTTTCACTTCTTGGTTGTTGTGAGAGCATCTTGGTTATATGGGTTTTTACTTCTTCTGGTGAATCTCATTTGTTCTTTGGCTCTTGCACTTGTTAAGCTATATCCCTACTATCAGTACTGGAAATAAAAAAAAGTGCAGTCATCATAGTTCCACTCTTATTAGAGAGGTGACTGGTGGTTTAACCTAAGGGTCTCCATGCTTTAGATGAGAGGATAGGATGAGAAAGAGAGTCCTTCATGGTAATCTCAGCTGGTATGGCATTTGAAACCATGATGTTAGGACCATTCTGCATTGCAAAGCAGTCATCCAGCTAACTAACACCCTTTTAGAAATGCAGGTCCCTTGAAGAGTCAAACAGAATAGTTCCAGAGTTAAATGAGAGCAGGTAGTGCGTTGCAAAATTGGAAACATGGATGATTTAATGGTGTTGGATAACAGGTCAAGAGTACAATGGTTTGGCAGTAAGAAAGGAGCCACTCAGTTGTGTGTAAGAGCATTTCTGGAAATAAAAAAAATGAAAGAGCTGGCTTCAACCCCCTCCAACTCCATTTTAATTGAGAGCCCTCCCTACCTTTCCTCACTTGTTGCACTGCATGCTTGTAACTGTTTCCTGTAATTTGAAACAGAGATGTTATGCTGATGGAGAAAAATGTTTTTAAGAAGTAACACAAGTGATCTAATTTTTAAAAAAAAGAGCTGGTTCTTCTCGATTGTGAAGTGGGCTTTCCAGAAGGGAAAGATGGAAACTGGTATTTATGTTAAATTATAAATTTAAAATAAAATGCCTCTTAATTTAGAAAGAACTTATGTAGATCATGGCATGATTTTCCTCACAAATTTGTTACTAGAAGGACTTTCTGCCCCTGTGCATGTTGTTACACTATTCAAACTCTTAAATCTACCCTGAATTCTACACTGGTGAATTCTCCTCCATTATCTGTTATGAATTTAGTCGATCTCACAATCTTACTCCCATCCATCTTTTAATTATTTTGCTTAAAATTACAATTTTATCTTTGCTACAAACTACCTTTTAGATAAATCTTGTTGCTTTATCAACAAACGTAGAAGAAAACATATTTTACTGTTAACATCCTGGATAAGTTTAGTGTATTCCTCATCTAGTACCTATACAACCTTAAATGGATTTTTTAGCTATGACAAGCTGGATTGCAAATTCTTGACACAATTTTGAAATAACTTGCTGATTCTTTGTAACATCCCTATCCCTGGAAGCCATTACTACTTCTTTAGTATTTGCTTAGAGACCTTTTTAGTTAAGGGAATGTAATAATCTCCTGTATAAATTGCAAAATTACTCCCAAAGACAACTGCTTTATCATGCTCCATGTCTAACTTTGTTTGGCTCTTTCCATTGAATGATTATTTTCATAGTAAAGGTACTTCACTGGATATTACATCAGTACTTATGAAGTGATTTCCCCTCTGTCTTTCACAAAATTATGACAGTTTCTAGTGATTTCAATGTGTTATCAGCATTGAACCAGAGTCAAGTAGGATGGTCATATTCTTTGATGTTGCTTCAGCCCTCCTTACTTAAACAATTCACATTACACTTTGACTAGTCCACTATACATACCAGAAATATCCACCTACTATCTCCAGCTGCTCTGTTGAAAAATCTGTGATTAGGATGCTCTTGACAGGACAGCAACTTCTGATGAGCCATATGATTCCTTCTGATTGATCAGTATTGTCCTCCCTTTCCATGCCTTCTATGTCATGTGTCTTGTGTGGACTTTGAATGGTTTTCAGCAAAATCACTAGTCAAAAATCCTTTGAATACTTTTTAGATCATTGAAGGCATTATGATACTTTGAGTCATTTTCAGTCATCTGAAAGACCTCTTAACTGCTCCATTCTCGTGTTCATCTTCCTCCAGAATCACCCAAATCTTAGAATAATAAAATTATACAGTGCAGTAAAGGTTCTTCAGTCCCTTGAGTCTGCACCAACATGAACTGGTGTTCTGAGTTATCCTGCCTCAACTACCCTCCCAGGCAGTGCATTCCAGATTCCCACCATCATCTAGATGAAAACATTTCCTTAAATCCCTTCTAAACTTCCTGCCTCTTGTCTTAAAACTATTCCCCATTCCAGTCAACGACTGGAAACAGCTGCTTTCTATCTACTCTGTATGTGTCCCTCATAACATTATTCTCCTCAGTCAGAACCCCTGTCAGCCTTCTCTATTCCAAAGAAAACAATCTAAAGCTCTCTAGCCTCTCCTCATATTTAAACTGTTCCATCCCAGGTAACATCCTGGTGAATCGCATCTGTACCCCTCCAGTGAAGTCACATCCTTCCTATAGTGTAATGACTAAAACTGCAGACAGTGATATCCTTTCACCTCTTATAGCTGTCAAGAATGTTTTAAACTTCACCCTTCTCACTTATAAGTCATCTTTCTGACAGCCATATGGATGGCAAGTTTGAATAGTTTTGAAATGCAGAGCATGGTATCCTCCATAGTGGGTGTCATTGCTGACGAGCTCATTTGCGTCACATGAACACTGGAAATGAATATGTCAGTATGGACTTCAAACATCATCCTTTAGCATTCTCTTGGGGAAGCGATACCCTAGTGATATTATTGCTGGACCGTTAATCCAGAGACCCAGATAATATTCTGAGGACCAGGGTTCAAATCCTGCCATGTGGAATTTGAATTCAATAAATATTTGGAATTAAGAATCTAACAATGGCCATGAATCCATTGTCAATTGTCAGGTAAAACCAATCTGGTTCACTAATGTCCTTTAGGGAAAGTACTCTTCGGAAGGTCAGTATGGACTTATTGGGCTGAATGGCCTGTTTCCTGTAGGGATTCTATGATTCTTTGAAACTGCCATCCTCTCCTTGTCTGGTCTACATGTGACTCCAGACCCACAGCAACTTGGTTGGATCTTAACTGACCTCTAAGCAATTGGGGATGGGCAACAAATGTTGCCTAGCCAGTGACATCCTTATCCCATAAATGAGTAAAGAAAGAAAAGTTTCTTAAAAAACTCCAATTCAAATGTTCTATCTGAAAGTAAGTCTTCGTCTTTAGCCTTTACGTTTGCTAAAGACTTCAGTTCTAGAAAAAATCATTTTCAGACTTCTAGTGCAATTTAACTGAGACAGCTGCAGAGACTACAGTCTAGGCTTCCAAGTCATAACTGTATTATTCAGTGTAAAAGTTAAATTGACTCAAGGTCAGTAGGAATTGTCAGTACTAAGCCATGGGATTGAAATTTATAGATTTATCAACATTATTTTATAGATTTGTCAACAAAGTGCATGATGTGTTTCTGAAATCAGCCATACTGTAATGCTATCAAACTGGAAATATCATCAACAATAGTACAAGGTGATGCTTTTGACTGTGTAGATCATAAATCCCAATCAACAATGGCCTTTGTTTAGGAATGAGCATGTCATGTGTAACCTAACTTTCAAACGTCACAACAGTTGACAGTAAAGTATTCGACATGAATCCATTTAGATAACACTACACGATGAGATCTCACAAGAATCTCACAAACTAAACCTTATTATATTTTTATCCATTGTAAGCACTACCTTTGCTGAAAACTGAAGATTTTTCATTCTATGTATTCTTAAGCATCATTTCATAAGTCAAACATTGTGCCTTAATACATTCGTTGATATCTTATAATCAACTTGTTCAGAGATGTAATGGCACACCTTTGGAGCAGGTGGGACTTGAACCCAGGCCTCCTGGTTCAGAGCTATGGATACTACCATCACAACTCTGGGATCCTAATTGGGTATTCCTAATCACTCTGGTCGGAGATGTTACTATACATCACTAGAGCAGGTAGAATTTGAACCTGAGCTATCTTGCTCTGAGACAGGAATACTACCATAGTGCATAAGAATCCATCGATACT